>NC_045989.1:3165862-3273362 GCF_010909765.2 Amblyraja radiata
TGAGGTGGGCAGAAGGGCCTGATTCCGTGCTGTATGACCATTGCGTTCTAACCCACATACATCCTCAGCTGACTAGAATCATTTGCTTCTTTCTTAATCAGTTCTGATAAAGCATCCTTTCCCTGAAACACTAACTCCTATTCCACTATGGATGCTGCCTGATCTATCATTGCCCAGCAGTTTTTGTTGTTATTTCGGAATTCCAACATTCACAGTTTGTTTTAATTTTTTATTTCATACGAGGAGTTTCAATGCGTTTATCTAAATGTGTTCAGGTTTTTAGACGTAATGGGGCAGCTTTATGTTTACCTGGAAGATGGACACTAAATGGTGGAGTAACTCAGCGGGTCAGGCAGTATCTCTGGAGAAAAGTGAATAGGTGACGTTCTGGGACGAGACCCTCTCCCAGACTGAGTGTCAGTTGAGAGGGAAACGAGAAATATAGAAGGTTAGCAGCACAAATGAATGAAAGATATGCAGAAAGCAATGATGGTGTTCATACCCGCTGAGGTGGTAAATCTCACTCCAGATAACCCAGTTGTGTGCAGGGGTTTTAATCAGGAAAATAGAGAATGGAAATCCATCAAAAGAATTCCCGATGGGCGGTAACGGATCTGGAAACCTGCGTACAACTGTTCTATCCCAGTTTCATTTCCTTTGCACCAGCACAGCGTGATTCTTCGGAGTGAACAGGTTTCTGTCCCATGTCCCCATCTGACTTTTCAAAGCTCTTTAACACCTTCTCATTCGGGCGGGCTGGTCGAGCTTCTGCCTCATAGCGCCAATAAACACGGGCTCAATCCTGACCTTGGGTGCTGCCTGTGTGGAGTTTGCTCGTTCTCCCTGTGACTGTGTGGGTTTCCTCCGGGTGCTCCGGCTTCCTCACAGACGTGCGGGTTTGTAGGTTAATTGGCCCTCTGTAAATTGTCCTTCGTGCGTATGGAATGGATGAGAATCGAACCGATGTGAATGGGCGATCGATGTTTAACATGGACTCGGTGGGCCACAGAGCCTGTTTCTGCGCTGTATCTTTCAATCAGTTTCAATACAGGTTTGGCCAACTGCCCTCATTTCCCCTTACGTCACTCATTGGCAGTAGTTTGATAATATTCCTGCGAGACCTGCTGTTCTTTTGTAACATTAAAATCACTTTATAAATGCAAGTTGTTATTGTTGCTAGCTGTCTATTTGTTCCTAATCTGCATCAACGCATTGGCACCCCAGCTTCTGAGGAGACTCACAGAGACATTAATCAAACATTACATCCTCTGTGAACAATTAATCACTTGCAAGTCCCGAGCACAATCTGGGCCGTAAATCTTTTCAAAACATGTTGCAGTGTAGACCACAGGACTGGATCTCAGTCTATCCCTCCCCACTCAGCCACAGCTTCTACTTTGATGAATGCTCAGTCTTTCCAAGGTATCACTGCTACCAGGGTGTTCAGTCCTAAACTCCACAATGTGGCGTACCTGCAGCGGCAACAGCAGAGTGCGCAGGTGTTGCAGTGTTTCCGTGCCATCATATTTCTGAAGATCTTTCCTAGACCCAGCACACTGATGCAATTATAAATAACGCACGCCAACGACTCTACTTCCTGAGAAGATTGCAGAGATTCGGTATGTCAGAGAGGATTTCTTGAACTTCTACAGGTGTACAGTAGAGTGCGTATTGACTGGTTGCATCGTGGCCTGGTTCGGCAACTTGAACGTCCAGGAGTGAAGAAGACTACAAAAAGTTGTGACCACTGCCCAGTCCATCACCGGCTCTGACCGCCCCACCGTCGAAGGGATTTACTGGAGTCGCTGCCACGAAAAGGCAGCCAGCATCATCAGAGACCCACACCATCCTGGCCACGCACTCATTTCACCCCTGCCATCGGGAAGAAGCTACAGGAGCCTAAAAACGGTAACGTCCAGGTTCAGGAACAGCTTGTTCCCTACAGCCATCAGGCTGTTAAACACGACAACCTCCAAATAAACTCTGAAGACTTATTTTTGCACTAATATTGTTTGTTTATTTTTATGTGTGCATGTGTATATAATATTGTGCTCGGGACTTGCAATATATAATATATATACTAGACCAAGTGCAGACCCGTTGGGTCTGTTCCCCCAACGTGCGGTTGTGGGGGGGGGAGGCGGCATGCAATGTCACACACTAACTACCCCCCCCCCCTCCCCGGGGCACTCACGCTAATGGAGGGGAGGAGGGGAGAGAGATAGAGAGGGGGGGAGGAGAGGGGGGGGGGGTAGAGGGGGGTGGGATCAGGGGGGGGAGGAGAGGGGGGGAGGAGGAGAGGGGGGGAGGAGGAGAGGGGGGGAGGAGGAGAGGGGGGGAGGAGGAGAGGGGTGGGAGGAGGAGAGGGGGGGGGGGGGGGGCGGAGAGGGGGGGGGGGAGGAGGGGGGGACGAGAGGGGAAGGAGGAGGGAGGGTGGAGGGAAGGGGGTAGGGGTGTGTGGAGGGGAGGGGGGTTTAGAGGAGGGACGGTGGGGAAGGGGATGGAGGGGAGGAGGGGGAGAAAAAGAGGGGAGAGAGAGAGAGGGGGGAGGGGAGGAGAGGGGGGGAGGAGAGGGGGGAGCAGAGAGGAGAGTGGGTGAGAGGAGAGGGGGGGAGAGGAGAGGGGGGGGGAGGAGAGGGGGGGAGAGGAGAGGAGAGGGAGGTGTGGAGAGGAGAGGGGCGGGAGAGGAGAGGAGAGGGAGGGGGGGAGAGGAGAGGGAGGGGGGGAGGAGAGGGAGGGGGGAGAGGAGAGGGAGGGGGGGGGAGAGGAGAGGAGAGGGGGGGGGGGAGGGGGGGGGGGGGAGAGGAGAGGAGAGGGAGGGGGGGGGGGGAGAGAAAGTGCCTTTTTACTTCAACCCAAACCCAAACAACCATTTGCAGGCAGTGCTTTTTTACCTCTAACCATATTTTCATTTTCAAACCAAATTAAGGGTACTCACAGTGCTGTAGACATTTGTCAGTGTCATTCAGAGCTCTGATTGAGGCACACCACTTGCAGAGACTGATTGAGGCACACCACTTCCTGGTTTTATAGTCCCTCCCCCTCCCTCCAGCAGGGGCAGCAGAGAGAATGGGGAATTTTGTAAAAACAGTAATATCTCTGTCAATTTTAATCGACAGGAAAAATCCTCGGCTCACATGCGGCGGAGGGGGGCTCTGAGCAAGGTGGCCAAAAATGACGGCCGTAGGTGGCGGCGTACTCTCGGAAATCGCAGCACAGAAAGCCAAAACCGGTCAAGAACAGACTTTTAGTAATATAGATATTTTGTATATATATATATATATATGTGTGTGTGTGTAAAAATATATACACACACACACACAAATATATATATATTGTGTATAAACTGAACTTTTTATTCTCATTTATTATATTGTTTACAGAGTTACTATGTTTACATGTTCTGGTTTGCTGCTGGAAGTAAGAATTTCATTGTTCTGTCTGGGACATATGACAATAAAACACTCTTGATTTTTGTTTCTGGAGTTTTGTTTCACTGGTTGCCTGTGTTGGAGGCACCAGCTGTCCAGGAATCAATTAGTAACCAGCCAACGAGATGCACAAATTATCTGATCATTATCACATCATAGTATATGGGGCATTGCACGGCACAAATTGGCTGCAATATCAATGTTGTCATTACAATTAAGTAACGACTATCCTTCAATGGCTGTGTGATAGCTTGATGTGACCTGACTGGTGAAACGCTGTAGAATTGTAGAAATAAAACTCTACCTCCTTTCAGTCCTTTGTCTCACCTGCAGCTGTTAGTCTGGTTTAGTTTTGTCATACAGCACGGAAACAAGCCCTCCGGCCCAACGAGTCCACACCAAACAGCAATCCCTGCACACTAAATGCCCTGTCCCACTGTACTAGTTCATTCCAAGAGTTCTCCCGAGTTTGCCATGATTCGAACTCGGAGATTTACGGTAATGACCGCTCGTCGGTACTCGGGGCTCTCGTGGACATTTTTCAACATGTTGAAAAATCTTCACGAGTCTTCCCGAGATTACCTGCCGTTAGCGAGTCTTCCCGAGTACCTACCGTTAGCGTAAGGAGCCGCTAAGAGACGTCCCCGAGCTCCGACGTACCCGCTACGTTCATTCTCCGTGCTTCCACGAGTTTGATTTTTTTTAAACTCGGGAGAGCTCTTGAATGAAGTCGCATCGTGGGACAGGGTCATAACACTATTCAACACACACTAGGAACAATTTACATTTGATACCAAGCCAATTAGCCTACAAACCTGTACGTCTTTGGAGAATGTGCAGAAACTGAACATCACGGAGAAAGTCCACGCATGTCACGGTGAGAACGTACAAACTCCAAAGAGACAGCATCTGTAGTCAGGATCGATCCATGGTCTCTGGCGCTGTAAGGCAGCAACTCTACCGCTGCGCCACCGTGCCACCATGCCAAAAACCATTCCCTCTCCGTCTTTGGTGCTCCTTCTGCATTGAGCTTGGATTACAACAAAATCAAAGCACTACAGCGGAGAAATAGACCGTTCAGCCCACTCAGTCTGTGCTAGCCCTTTGTTGAGCAACCCAGGCAGTTATCCCTTTGGTTGTCAAGCTTCGCCCCTAGACCTATCTTCCTCTCAGCAAATCAGTAACAGTTTCTCTCCCTTCAATATATTTCAGCACATTTCCACACTTCGCTCCACATAATCCTTATTTACATTTCCCTCCAACTTTGCTGTCAGTCAATATCCAGCTCCAGCTGTTCCAGTCTCTCCCTCTCTCCCATTGTCAGAGCCATCATTCTGTTTGCCTCTGTTGTCAGTACGTCAGTATGTCTCTATCCTTCCTGACAATACCTGTCCATAGTGTACATCAGTACACATTAGCATGTGGCAGCTCTGCACACGCCATTAAGGGCAGTATATACAAAGTAAATGAGAAGTTGCATCACATTCATTAGGAAGTCATCGAGATGCTGAGTTAAAGACATCTTGAGGGCTTTTTCAGTGGAGCTGAGAAAATTAAGCAGTGATTTTCAATATTTTTTGGGGATGTAATAAGGTAAATAATGATGGATTGATTCCATTGCTCAGTCAGTTGTTCCGAGAGAGAACACATTTAAGATAATTATTTTAAAAAATTAAAGCAGAGATTGGGGAAAAAATGACTCCCATGCAAAGGGACATTTTCTATCAGAGCATAAAGGATTACTGGAAAGTTTAATGAAGGTTCTTTAAAATTCTGAAGGATTTTGATCGAGTGAACTGAAAGACTAGTTAGGAAGTCAATTAAAGTTGTCACTAAGAGAGAGGAGAAATACCATGAGAGAAAGTCTTCACGCTGGAGTTTGTCGGAGCATGGAATGGTTTACTGCGGAAAGTAGTCAAGGCACTAACCTACTGCTTAAATTAAAGGAATATTGGATAAATAAGTGAAGCAAAGGAAGGCACAGGGATATGAAGGGAATTAGATTTTTGTAAGTGATAGCCAAGAACTGTCACAGACCAGGGAAGCAGAGATTCACTGAGTGATGGAGCTACACAGCGGAATTAGTCTATTTTTACTTTGGTTTAGAGATACAGCGCGGAAACAGGCCCTTCGGGCCCATCTAGCCGACTAGCGATCCCCACACATTAACACTACCCGACAATTCAAAATGTTACCAAAGCCAATTTGCCGACAAACTTGTACGTCTTTGAAGGCATGGGATGACATCGGAGCACCCAGAGAAATCCCACACGGGTTGCGGGGAGAACGTACAGACTCCGTACAGGCAGCACCCCGTAATCGGGATCGAATTCGGGTCTCAGCCGCTGTAAGGCAGCAGCTCTACCGCAGTGCCACTGTGCCAGTTGTTACAAACTGTGTCTAAGGTCCCATATACTTTTGACGAATGAGCTGTGGACACCCTCTGGATGTCAGGAGAGCTAGGCAGTTATCACACTGAATCACCCTACTCCACAGAATGTGGTATACATCGAAACAGAATGCTGAGTGAAGCCGCAGGAGCCTACCTGCTCAAACACCAACTACTTCGTTGTTACTTACTTGTTCAAGTTTAAGTTCAAATGTATTTGTCACATGCACCATAAGGTGCAGTGAAATGAATTTACCATGCAGCGTTAAGATTAAAAAAGGACATAATACACAACATCATGCAACGCAGACGTCCACCACAGCAGTCTAGTGTCCTTCGCTGCTGGACATGGTGGAGACGCCCCTCAAAATAAGGGAAGGGATCCCACGCCAGTGGGCCACATGAGTGGCAAGGGTGGGGAATACATTTGTGAAATTTGAGCAATGTATGTAGACTGTATTAAATATTTTGTACAGCCTCCGAAAATGTCGGGTGGATTTTTTGCACAGTTCATGTACTGTATTTATTTATTACCTGAATAAAGTCTATTTTGAAATTTAAAAAAGCATTCATCACTGTGGTAGAAGACAATACAGTTCAGACAGTCCTCCTCCTCCTCCTCCCCCTCCCTTGTTCACCCGTGGTCCGACCCTCAGTAGTCGCCACTACTGACGGCCCATCTAAGTGGGAGTTAGTTATCATCTCATAGCTGGCCTCGGGTTTGAATTAACCCACCTACCCATGTTCACAATTTCAAATCCTCATATGTCCTATGAGCAGAATTAGGCCATTCGGCCCATCAAGACCACTCCTCCATTCAATTATGGCTGATCTATCTTTCCCTCTCAACCCCATTCTCCTACCTTCTCCCCGCTACTAATTGGGAAACCTGGGAAATCATTTCTGGAGAACATGATCGGCATGGGCAAGATGGGCCGAAGGGCCAGTTTCCGTGTTGTGTGATTCTATGACCATGACTCTATGACCCTTTGATTCACTTCAGCGCTTTGTGTCATTTTTGGCAAACCATCTTTAAACACAAAGCACTCTGGTTTGTGTTAAAGTTGGGAGCAGACACTTTCATCAGGTGCTAAGACCTTGATTGGCAAATCAATGAGTTTAGGAACAATTAAGTTGTCAGAAAGAACGAGTTGTAGCAATGGGATCCAATTAGGCGCACGTGGATAATATTCACAGAGTGGCAAGTTGATTGACTTGCTTCTTAAGATTATATGTGATAGGAGCAGAATTAGGCCATTCGGCCCATCAAGTCTACTCCTTCATTCACTCATGGTTGATCTATCTCTCCATTCTAACTCCATTCTCCTGCCTTCTCCCCATAACCTCTGACACTTGCTTCTCTTTCTTTGTGGGAGTGTGGGAGGAAAACGGAGCACCCGGAGAAAACCCGTGTGGTCACAGGGAAAACGTACAAACTCCGTACAGACAGCACCCATAGATCAAACCTGGGTCTCTGGTGCTGTGAGGCAGCAACTCTCTCACTGCGCCACTGTGCCGCCCTTATTGTCACATGTACTGAGGTACAGTGAAAAACTTTTGTTGCGTGCTAACCAGTCAGCAGAAAGACTATACATGATTACAATCGAGCCATCCACAGTGTACAGATACATGGTAAGGGGAATTACGTGAATAATATTTAGTGCAAGGTAAAGTCCAGTAAAGTCCGATCAAAGATAGCCCAAGGGTCTCCAAAATGGTAGATATTAGTTCAGCTCTGTTCTCTGGTTGTGGTAGGATGATTCAGTTGCCTAATAACAACTGGGAAGAAACTGCCCCTGAATCTGGAGGTGTGCGTTTTCACACTTCTATACCTTATGCCCAATGGGAGAGGGGAGAATAGGAGTGGCCGGGGTGCGACTCGTCCTTGAGTGACACATCATTCAAGGTTGGACCACTCACACTGCAGCAGGCAGCACATTTAGATGTGAAAGTGGGTTTGCTATGTGTGGTTGAGGTGTTTGTAGATGCACACAGCAGTTTATCCCATTGGACATCAGCCTCGTCTCATCAGGATTGAGATCTCTATTCTCGATACATCACACTGTCAGATCATGCTCTAACCTGACCAGGAAGGAGCTCCACTGCTAATCATTGCACTACAGAACATCTTTGCACTTCAACCCATTGCACTACAGAACATCTTTGCACTTCAACCCATTGCACTACAGAACATCTTTGCACTTCAACCCATTCATAGAAACATAGAAACATAGAAAATAGGTGCAGGAGTAGGCCATTCGGCACTTTGAGCCAGCACCAACATTCAATATGATCATGGCTGATCATCCAAAATCAGTACCCCCGTTCCTGCTTTTTCCCCATATCCCTTGATTCCGGAGAATCAAGGATATGAACAGAGGAAGTGTTCACATGTAGCCATGATGGCAAAGGGGCAGAGATTCCATGGCCAATCTCTCTCTCCCTCTCTACACATGTGCATGCATGCTTGTGTCTCATAAAGCATGGTACGGTACAACACAGGAACAGGCCCTTCGGCCCACAAGGTCCGTGTCGAACATGATGCCGTGATAAACTAATCTCTGCTCCCTCCACATGATCCATTTCCATCCATTGCCTACGTATTCATGTGCCTATCAAAAAGCCTCTTAAATATCCATGTTGTATCTACCTCTACCACCACCCCAGGCAGTGCATTCCAGGCACCCACCACCATTGATGTAAACACTTGCCCTCTCACCTTAAAGGTACTCTATGTCCACCAGTCTTTGACATTTCTACCCCAGGAAAAAGGTTCTGAATGTCCAAGTTATCTGTGCCTCTCATAATGTTGTCCATCTATCATGTCTCCCCTCAACCTCTGATGCTCCAGAGAAAAGAATCCAAGTCTGTCTAACTTCTTCCAGCTAATTGAGGCAGCATTCTGGTAGACCTCTTCTGCACGCTCTCCAAAGCCTCTGCATCCTTCCTGTAATGGGGCGACCAGAACTGCCTACATTACTCCAAATTGCAACTCAGTCAGTGTGCGCCTCACTTTTATTCTCTGAGCGAACAGATTGGAAATCCACCTCCCATTCCACAAACTCCCATTCTGGACTGAAGTTCCTATGTGTTTAGTTTAAATTTAGTTTAGTTTATTGTAGAGATACAGCATTGAAACAGGCCCTTCGGCCCACAGAGTCCATGCCGACCAACAGTCACCCGTACACTGGTACTATCCGACACACTAGGAACAATTTACAGAAGCCAATTAACTTACAAAATTGCATGACTTTGGAATATGGGAGGAAAACAGAGCACTCGGAGAAAACACATGCGGCCACGGGGAGAACGTGCAAACTTCACACAGGCAGCACCCGTGGTCAGGATCGAACCTAGATCTCTGGCGCTGTAAGGCTGCAACTCTACCGCTGCACCACCGTGCCTCCCAGTGCAGAGGGTTCACTGTATGGGGCCAGGCCTTTCAACCAATAGCAATTTTCTTGCTCAGGTCTTATAACACATTCTTGAAGAAGTCAGGAATTGTAATCTTCCACCAAGATCTGAGTAATATAAACTGATTATCTCCTCATGGCAGCTTGTGGATTCATGCTGTGAACAAATTGAATGAATTTCTTGCATCACCACATTTTAAAACCACTTGAAATTTTCGCTGCCATCAAGTGCCTGTTTCCTACCACGTTTCCCCTATTCAGACTTGTATGTACCTCATTCCTTCAACATAATGGCCGCAATCCTGCTTCCCCCAACCTAATAACGCCATGGGAGTACTTACTACACCGTTCTGCCTGGATAGAGTGGATGTGGAGAGGATGTTTCCACGAGTCTAGGGCCAGACGTCATAGCCTCAGAATGAAAGGATGTCGCTTTAGGAAGGAGATGAGGAGGAATTTCTTTAGTCAGGGGAGTGGCGACTCTGTGGAATTCTTCTGTGGAGGCCAAGACAGTGGATATTTTTAAGGAGAGATAGATAGATGCTTGATTAGTACAGGTGTCAGAGGTTATGGGGAGAAGGGGGTTAGTAGGGAGAGATAGATCAGCCATGATTGAATGGCGGAGTAGACTTGATGGGCTGATCGGCCTAATTCTGTGCCTATCACTTATGAACTTATGAACTCATTATTACATTCTCCAGGGTAAATGCTGGCCTTCCCAATGTCCCTGCATCCTCTACCTTGCACATGCTATTAAGAGGCCATCAAGTGTTTTGAGTGTGTTGTAGAACCACAGCAAGTCCGAATTAACTGAAACTGTTGATCTACACATCTCTCTTTCTCCCCGTTAATTTTCGGTGGGTGTTCCCATTCCCATTCCTTTGTTGTGCTCTCCCAACCCACTCCCACCCATCCCAAATCCACGGTTAATTGGGAAGTTGCTGGGGCTGATATCTCACTGAAGATGTATTACTTTACTGAGGATAGACACAAAACACTGGAGTAACTTAGCGGGTCAGGCAGCATCCCTGGAGAAAAGGATTAGGTGATGTTTCGGGTGGGGACACATCTGCAGACTGAGAGTCGGGGCAAAGGGAAACGAGAGATCGCGAGAGACAAATGAATGAAGGATATGCGAAAAAGTTACGATGATGAAGGAAACAGGCCAATGTTAGTTGTGGGCTTGGTTAAAACGAGTTACAGACAATGAAACTCACCAGGTCGACATTGAAACTAGTACACCAATTTTACCTTGGGTTAGAGTAGGCAAAAAATGCTGGAGAAACTCAGCGGGTGCTTACCCTGGATTACATAGTGTTTGGAGCTAGAATGGAGGGGAAACTTCAAAGAAACCACTCAGTGTCAATGGACGGACTGTGATGGAAATGAAGATTTATTTGACTGGATTTGTTAACACAGTCACAATACATAAAAGGGATTTAAAAGACCGACGCAGACTAATTCTGACATGATCTGACTCAATATAGAACATATGTATAAACATATATTATATCATTGAACAAATTTATTTGAGGGACAAATCGAATTACACATTTCAAACAGTGCCTTGACCGCTGATGTTTTGAGTGTGATTGGCAGTCACTTTTCAATTAAGTTGACGGTTTGTTAAACCCACAGGTCTTTGAAACAGCAGTAATGTAGAGCAAATTGTTTAAATCACTCAGACAGATCAAGGTAGCCAGATCCCATCTTTGGAAAATTATAACCACAGGTTAATTACAAACCAACAGTTTGGAATGTGAATTATATTCTCATTGAAAAGTGTTCCTGTAACACGTTGAGGCACAATATTTATAACTTGAACGATATGTGTCATATTAATTTATTATTATTATTATTATTATTATTATTATTATTATTATTATTATTATTATTATTATTATTATTATTATTATTATTATTATTATTATTATTATTATTAGTGTTATTATTATTAGTTGATTAGCAGATTCGTTTAGTTTAGATAAACAGACCCTTCGGCCCACCGAATCCATGCCAACCAGCGATCATCCCGTAAACTATCAATATCCCACACACGAGAGACCATTTACAATTATACCAAGCCAATTAACCTACAAACCTGAGGTAGACACAAAATGCTGGAGTAACTCAGCGGGACAGGTAGCATCTCTGGAGAGTAAGAATGGGGGATGTTTCGGGTCGAGACCTGTCTGCCTGATCCGCTGAGTTACAACAGCATTTTGTGTCCACCTTCGATTTAAACCAGCATCTGCAGTTCTTTCCTACTCGACCTGTACATAAGCCTGTACGTCTTTGGATTGTGGTAGGAAGCCGGAGCACCCGGGGAAAACCCACGCAGGTCACGGGGAGAACATACAAACTCCGCACAGACAGCACCCGTGGTGAGGATCGAACCTGCGCTGTAAGGCAGCAATTCTACCACTGTGCATTTTGTGTCCATCTGATTTAAACCTATTACAGGGAGGTTTTTTTAATTATGATCAGATACTTCCCTGGATTTCAGACGTATTCAGAGGAAGATAAGACCCAACTAAAAGAGTCCTTTTAAAATATGATCAGCTAACGTATCATCAGTTATATTGACAAAAAGGACCAATAAATATAAATCTAGACTGCAAAAATCTCTTGGGCACCGTTGTGAGTGCAAATGACTGGCAGTAAGAAATAAAGCACACGGCATACAGAAAGTGTTCATTGTTCATTTAAAGAGCGTCTCTAGCCTTGAAGCGAGAAATGATTCCTTTGTAGCAACAGTTCAGGGCAAGAACAACACTCCTTATCATGTCACAAAATTGCAAAGCAAGGTGATTCAAACAAAGCCTCGCGCAAGCAGCAGCCAACGCTAAAGGCATGATTGTAAATGACAACTGTTGCACTCTCAGTGGGTATAATGTCATTAGGTAGCTTCTGCATTGCGATATTATCTGGAATAAAATATAACAGCAAAGCCGACAATTTGAAATTGCAACTGTTTCAGAGTGTGAGAATGGTTGAAAGGATATTACCAGTGGGAGCTGATTATTGCTGCTTAAGCTGCCAGATACCTACAGAATAAATAGGGGGGGTTGCATGTAAGGTCATCGGGTCAAAGGGCGAGACGCACGGAGCAGCTCAATCCATGCGGAGGACATGGCAGCTTCCGGCATATACTGTTAATACACGATACGCGTACTTTCTTACCGTTAAATAACGACGAAAAGGTCCTTTTTTGCGCTGTAAATAATTGTGGAAATCGGGGTAAGCGTGAGAGACATTTATCCTATTTCAGAATTCCAAAAATGAGGAGAAATGATGGTAGAGAGCAATGGGATCTGATTAGGCACACGTGGATAATATTCACAGAGTGGCAAGCTGATTGACTTGCTTCTTAAGATCATATGTGATAGGAGCAGAATTAGACCATTCGGCCCATCAAGTCTACTCCATCATTCACTCATGGTTGATCTATCTCTCCATCCTAACTCCATTCTCCTGCCTTCTCCCCATAACCTCTGACACTTGCTTCTCTTTCTTTACCAAATGATATCATGTTCTGCCTCCAGTTTTATATTTCAGACTTTTTATGAGAGAGCGCACTAGTTACTTTAGAAATCAGATTACAATCTCGGTTCAATCTTGCAATGCATAAACATGGAGCAGATGATGCTGGTTTTGAAAAAAACCCACAAAGTGTTGGAGTAAGTCAGCGGTAAGTAAGTAAGTAAGTAAGTAAAGTTTAACATTTTACAGCCAATCTGGCTGCAAAATTTCCATGGTTGTGAAGTGGGTTTTTACATGCAAAAAGAAAACACTTCTGAAGCTAAATGTATCATTAAACAATCTCCAGACCTACGAGTGGTGTGTGGAAAAGTAGGTTTTCTATCATTGTGCTATTGAGATGTATATTTTGGCAAATAATAAAATGAGAAAAACATTTTTCACACAGAGAGTGGTGAATCTGTGGAATTCTCTGCCTGAGGCCAGTAGATGAGGCCAGTTCATTGGCTATATTTAAGAGGGAGTTAGATGTGGCCCTTGTGGCTAAAGGAATCAGAGGGTATGGAGAGAAGGCAGGTACAGGATACTGAGTTGGTTGATCAGCCATGATCATATTGAATGGCGGTGCAGGCTCGAAGGGCCGAATGGCCTACTCCTGCACCTATTTTCTATGTTTCTATGTTTCTATGTCCTGACAGCTTAAGCACCCACTCCCTTTCAAAGATATTGCCAATTTGCTGAGGTTGATTATGTCCAATTAACAGCTGATAATTATGCCATTCCTTGGCTTGCATCTGAGTAAAATGTAATTCAAAACCCACGTTAGAAACGTTTTCTTTTTGTATGTATGTAAAAACCCACGAGAACCATGGGCGATTTTAAATTTCCCAGCCAGATTTATCACGTCTGAAACTTTTTAGATATCAAAGGAATCAAGAACGAACACAAATAATGCCTTAGTTGATGAAATGCAGTGAGCAAATGTGATAATTCCCAATATTTTCAATCTTGAGATCTGCACGGCCAATGTTCGCCAACCACTTTAGCTGTTGTTGTCCCTTCAGCTGTCGCTCCTATCTCCTCACTTTTGGAATTCTGAAGTAGGATAAATGTCTCTCACGCTTACCCTGATATCCATAATTATTTACAGCGCAATAATTGACCATTTTAACGGGCCTGCTACGCTGGAAACAATGGTAAGTGCTTATGTGCAGTTCATCACGTGTACTCCAGTTGGCATTGCGTGGCAACAGTACAGGTCATGGGTCGTGACCTGACTGCCGTGCAACTCCCTATAGCAAACGTGCTTGGATTGTTTAAAAATATCACAATTGTTTGCGCGGAGTTCTGAGCCTTAGCTTAACAAGGGCTCAAGGAATGTGCTTAACATGGGATAAGAGTTCATGCTAATGCTAAAGAATAGGTTGGCAAAACGGCCAATTACCTGGTTCGGAATACGGAAGGATTCTGGTGGGGTTTGGTTTTACTCTGCTATTTCATTCCTCTCCATCATAGCCCCAGGTCCCCAGGTGGAGGAGGAGAGGCAAATTATTTTGACCTCGCATATTAACACTCGTTTCCTGCTTAATACCCAAACCTAACCCGGACCTTTACAATTATAGGGTGTAATACCAAGGAAATATTCAATGTAGTGGCTGCACAGTGGCGCAGCGGTCAGTTGCTGCCTTATTTACAGCGCTGGAGACTCAGGTTCAAACCCGACTACGGGTGCTGACTGTACGGAGTTTGTATGTTCTCCCCATGAACTGCGTGGGTTTTTTCCGGTCTCCTCCCACATTCCAAAGACGTACAGGTTTGTAGATCATTTAGCCTGATATAAATTGAAATTGTCCCTAAGGTGTGTAGGAAAGTGTTAGTGTGCGGGGATCGCTGGTTGGTGTGGACTTGGTGGGCTGAAGGGCCTGCATCTATCTCTAAACTAAACGGAACTAAACTTAAATATGATTTGGAAACTATGATTCAAGCAGATAGGGCTCCAGGAGTCCATTTGGCATTTAGGCAGTGCACCAGATACAACAAATTGTGCTTTTTTATTTATGCCTTTACAGGGAATGGTTTCTCAGGATCATTGGCTGGATCCAAGCCGTGACCTCTGACTCTGACCCTCACCACCTCCCCAGGTACTTTCCCCTGGAACCGCAGGAGATGCAACACCTGTCCCTTGGCCTCTTCCCCCCACCCCCATCCAGGGACCCCAGTATGATCAGTCTGAAGAAAGGTCTCGACCCGAAACGTCACCCATTCTCTCCAGAGATGCTGCCTGTCCTGCTGAGTTACTCCAGCATTTTGTATCTATCCGATTTAAACCAGCATCTGCAGTTCTATCCTACACCCCAGTAGTCATTCCAAGTGAGGCAGAGGTTAAAGTTCATGTTCAAGTTCACATTTATTGTCCTCTCATCTCATCTGCTGCAACTGGTCATCTGAACGTGACCTCCTGTACATCAGCGAGTCCAAGTGTAGACTCGGCGGCTGTTTCACCAAACGCCTGCACCCGGTCCATCAATGCCGACCGGATCTCTCAGCTGCTAATCATTCTAACTCCTCTTCCCTTTCCCACACTGACCTTTCTCTCCTGGGCCTCCTCCTTTGGCAGAGTGAGGCCACGAACTGGAGGAACAGCACCTCTTATTCAGCTTGGGCAGCTGACAACCCAATGGCATGAACACTTGAATTCTCCATTTTTAGTTAACGACAAAACATTCCCCTTCTCCCTTCTCCCCCCACCCCTCCTTGCTCTTCTTCTCCTCTCCTCTGTGCTCCACCTGGACTCTACCTATTACTTCTTCTCCTCTCCTCTGTGCTCCACCTGGATTCTACCTATTATTCCCTCTCCCCTTCCCCTTCCATTCCTTCCTCTAGCTTCACAATTCGCAATTCTTCAGTCCTTTTGTCTCACACCTTCTGTATCTTCATCCTCTGGCCTTTGTCCAATTATTTACCGATCAAAATCCCTCCTCACCTCCATCAATCTATTACCAGCCAGACTTTATCCTGCCCCTTCTTTCTTCCAGCTTACCCCCCACGCCCCTGCCAAACTGCCACCTATTCCTTCTCTCCAGTGATGCTACCTGACCCGTTGAGTTACTGCAACATTTTGTATCTATCTTCGGTGCAAACCAGGATCTGCAGTTGCTTCCAACGCAACAGCTCTGCTATATTTGTCCCTCACTAATGCAACTATATTAAGTGAAAAATTATCCCAAGGGCTCTTGGAAGAAGTTAACATGTCACTCTATAATCCCTCCCACAAGGTTAATGACTTGAACTAAAGCAACCTCCAATGAGTACAACAAGATCCCCATCCTGCAGATTATTGTGAGAGCTTTTTTGAATGAATATAGTTTGTCCTCCAAGATCTCAATGCAATGCGTATTTAAATCACAGGATTAACAATCTCAAATTCCCCCTCCTTCAATGCAAAGTGTTTTAATTATTGTTCCAAATGGTTACTTTAACAGTTTATTAGTCACTAAGTGCCAAAGAGGAACCATTACAAACATCAGATCTGCATTGTTTCAAATTGTGGTATTACTGTAATTATAAAACAGCAGGTTTCTGCATCAAATTGCCTTTTGTATTTTGCGGTGTGCTGGTCACAGCAGTGTTTACTTCAGATAAACATATCACAAGTAATTATAGGGATAGATAATGCACTGAAATAAAGACACAATGAACTGCAGATGCTGGCTGACAACACAAAGACACAAAGTGCGGGATTAACCCATTCTACATTGGAACGAGGTCTGTCTCACCCTCCCGCCACAGTATGACTGCTGAGGTTAGCACTGCCCACTGCGGTCAGGTTTGGAGGTTAACCTTGGTGGCGCAGCGGTAGAGTTGCTGCCTCACAGCACCAGAGACCCAGGTTCGATCCTGACTACGTGTGCTGTCTGTACGGAGTTTGCACCTTCTCCCCGTGACCACAAGGGGTTTCCTCCCACATTCCTATGATGTACAGGTTTGTAGGTTAATTGGCTTGGTTATCAATGTAGAATTGTCCCTGGTGTGTGTGGGATAGTGCGGGGACCACTGGTCAGTCCGCAGGAAGGGCCTGTTTCCGCGCTGTACCTCCAAACCAAACCAAACTAAACCAACTCAGCGTACATTGGCAAGAGGTCTCGGCCTTCCCCCATGATATGAATCACTGAGGTCTGGCCCTGCGGTGGTCAGGTTTGGAGAATATAATTAGCGCTGTGTTTCTGCACTTGAGTCCCCCAGCATGTGTGAAGTGGGCAATGATGTGAACGGCGTGCTGCTAGACTGATACGTGGTTACATTCACGACTCCCCTACAACACCACTCCACTCTCCCCTGACCCCAGGAAAAAGCAGCAATGCTGAATACACACTGGGCAGCCCTCACTTGATGGCCCCTGATGTCTCCCGTGCATCATGGCCAACATGCCAAGACTGTCTGAAAAATATTCAAATGAGCTGGATTAGCGTTATTGGGCAGAGCCAGTTCTTACATTCAGGGAACACAGACATTTATCAGTTTATAACACCATCCAATGTTCCAGCTCAGAAGGCCTCTGCTTGCATTTTATCTCTCCACACAATGAATAACCACCCTCTCCAGTTGCTGCAAAATCACATTCACTTCCCTTCAATTTGCTTATTTGCTTTAAAAGGAATTATAGACTTTGCTTCAATGACATTTTGTGCTTGAGAGGAGCTTCATTTTAACTATCCCTTGTGTCAAGGATTTTAAAGAAAGCCAGGTGAATTTTTTAGTTGTAATTATCCCATGTTTATGCCCTGTGGTGATCATCTTGTCAAACAGAGGGAAGTAGTGTGTGGTAAACAACATTTATCCTATCACACCGAAGATAGACACTAAATGCTGGAGTAACTCAGCGGGTTACGCAGCATCTCTGGAGAAAAGGAAGGGGTGACATATCGGGTCGAGACCCTTCTTCAGACTGACAGTCATGGGATAGGGAGTCTAGAGGTATCGAAGGTTGAGGTGTGAAAACAGCAGATCAAAGCAGATGATGCTAAGGAAATGTAGAATGGTTCATTGTTAGCTGAGGGGAGGGTGACAATGAAGGATACAACCAGTAAAATTAAGCTGAAGGACAGTGAAACTAGTCAGAAAAATAGGATGGGGGAGGGACAGAGAAAGAAAGGATGAAAGAGTTACTTGAATTTAGAGAAATCAATATTCTGGGCTGTACGCTGCTCAAGTGAATTAGGAGGCGCTGTTCCGTCAATTTGTGTTGGGCTTCACTCTAATAGTGGAGGAAGCCCAGGGCAGAAAAATTAGTAGAGGAATGGTAAGGGGAGTTAAAGTGTTTAGCAACTGGGAGATCACTTTGGCCTAGGTGGAATGAGCAGAGTTCAGCCTTCCTACACATTAAAGATGCATCAGTTGCCATAAATACATTGGTTAGAGGTGCTGTCTCACAGCACCAGTAACCCACGTTCGGCCCTGACCTAGTTTGCTGTCTGTGTGGAGTTTGCATTTTTTCCTTATGGCCGTGAGGGTTTTCTCTGGGTGCTCCTGTTTCCTTCCACATCCCAAAGATGTTTACGTTTGAGGATTAATTGTCCCCTGTGAATTGCCCTGCGAGTGCAGGGAGTGGATGAGAAAGTGGGATAACATCGAACATAGATCAGTACGGGTGTCAGGGGTTATGTGGAGAACTCAGAAGAATGGGGTAAGGAAGGAGAGATAGATCAGCCATGATTGAATGGTGGTAGGCTTGATGGGCCGAATGGCCTAATTCTGCTCCAATCACATATGCCCTTATGACCTTATGATCCAAACAAAAATGTTAAACTTCTCTGGCGGAATATTGACATGCAAGCAGAACGTCTGGAACCTTTCCAAGTGAGTCAACAACATCCACAAGAGAAAACAAGGAAATAAATTGTCTACCACTTCCGAAACCACGAGTAGGATCATCAACCTCTGCTTTATTTTGAGTACTTGCCCACCCCCACCCCCACCCCCACCCCGTTCCCCTCACCCCCACCCCCACCCCCACCCCATTCCACCCACCTCCACCCCCACCCCCACCCCATTCCCACCACCCCCACCCCTACCCACACCCCCCACCCCCACCCCCACCCCCACCCCATTCCCCTCACCCCCACCCCCACCCCGTTCCCCTCACCCCCACCCCCACCCCATTCCACCCACCTCCACCCCCACCCCCACCCTTGGCTGACTGCTGACTGCCAGGCATGTGTGCATTTAGGTCTAGATGTTCCATGTGCATTAAGGAGCTGCAGATGCTAGTTTAAACTAAGATAGACACATGGTACTTTCACGGTTTGATCAAAGATTAGGTGACGTTTCGGGTTGAGACACTTCCTCAAACTGTTCAGAAGGGTCTCGACCCGAAACGTCGCCTATTCCTTTTCTCCAGAGATGCTGTCTGACTCCAGCATTTTGTGTCTGTCTCCAAATAGTTCATTACAGCTGCAAAAGCTCTTATTTGGTCCACACTTGGGGACTGTGGTCAGTTCTGGGCAGAACAATGCAGGAAGGATCCATTGGCTCTGCTAGTGGAAATTCACACTCCACTGCAAGAGCTTTCAATTACAAAGGGGAATTAAATTAGAAATAACTTTCGCATGGTTTGAGCAAAGATTTTAAAGATATATTGAGAGAACTGAGAGGATGGCCAGTGAGAAGCTGCTTCCACCATCACTGTCTATTGGCTGGAATGTAACTTGGTGAGCGGGGACAGGCCCGCAGTAGGCCCGGTTCACCTGCTGCGGACCAGGGACTCGCTCAATGTGGACGAGGAACTTCTGAACAGTCTGAAGAGGGGTCTCGAACCCGAAACGTCAGCTATTCTTTTTCTCCAGTGATGCTGAATGACCCGCTGAGCTACTCCAGCTTTTTAAGATCACAAGGTCATAAGGCTGGCTCGCCCACCGCGGGCTACGGACTCGGCCCCGAGCCACTAGTGTCGATAGAACCCGTGCTGCCGAGAGCGAGGAGGTGCCCACACTGCCGGGAGAGTAGATGGTCCATCGACAAAGCGAGAAGAGATGACAAGTCTGACCTGGCGGGATGCTGCTGAGAATAGACAATAGACAATAGGTGCAGGAGTAGGCCATTCGGCCCTTCGAGCCAGCACCACCATTCAATGTGATCATGGTTGATCATCCACAATCAGTACCCCGTTCCTGCCTTCTCCCCATATCCCATGATTCCGCTATCTTTAAGAGCTTTATCTAACTCTCTCTTGAAAGCATCCAGAGAATTGGCCTCCACTGCCTTCTGAGGCAGAGAATTCCACAGACTCACAACTCTCTGGGTGAAAAAGTTTTT
Organism: Amblyraja radiata; assembly: GCF_010909765.2. Classification (NCBI taxonomy): domain Eukaryota; kingdom Metazoa; phylum Chordata; class Chondrichthyes; order Rajiformes; family Rajidae; genus Amblyraja; species Amblyraja radiata. The sequence goes on from NC_045989.1 coordinate 3,185,887, forward strand.
GTTTATCTCCATTCTAAATGCCCTACCCCTTATTCTTAACCTCTGGCCCCTGGTTCCCTAACATCGGGAACATGTTTCCCGTCTCTAGCATGTCCAATCCCTTAATAATCTTATTTGTTTCAATAAGATCCCCTCTAAATTCCAGAGTGTACACGCCCAGCCGCTCCATTCTTTCAACATATGACAGTCCCGCCATTCCTGGAATTAACCTGGTGAACCTACGCTGTACTCCCTCAAAAGCAAGAATGACCTTTCTCAAATTTGGAGACCAAAACTGCTCACAATACTCCAGGTGTGGTCTCATTAGGGCCCTGTACAACTGCAGAAGGACCTCTTTGCTCCTATACTCAACTCCTCTTGTTATGAAGGCCAACATGCCATTAGCTTTCTTCACAATGAATGGCTACCCACACTGCCGGGAGAGTAGATGGTTCATCGAGAGCGAGGAGAGTTGCAGAGTGCTACCTGGCAGAGAGGCAGCCAGGAATGAAGGTGAACCAGGCGGGGATGTGTGGCGGCAGGCAGTAGATAGGACTATTCGGTGGACTTTTATAACTTTGTTGGTACCAGATGCATGGTGACACTTGGTGAGGCACCAGATGCATGGTGACACTTCGGTGAGGTCTGCTGTATGATTTAACCGAGTTGTATGGAAAATACAGCATTTCACTGTACCTAGGAACATGTGACAATAACGTATCATTGGATCAATGAATCATTGTGTTGGGAAATATCAGCCATTCCACTTCAAGCTGATACCATTTCGCGGCAATCTCAAGGTCCATATAACCATATAACAATTACAGCACGGAAACAGGCCATCTCGACCCTTCTAGTCCGTGCCGAACACATAATCTCCCCTAGTCCCATATACCTGCGCTCAGACCATAACCCTCCATTCCTTTCCCATCCATATAACTATCCAATTTATTTTTAAATGATAAAAACGAACCTGCCTCCACCACCTTCCCTGGAAGCTCATTCCACACAGCCACCACTCTCTGAGTAAAGAAGTTCCCCCTCATGTTATCCCTAAACTTCAGTCCCTTAATTCTCAAGTCATGTCCCCTTGTTTGAATCTTCCCTACTCTCAGTGGGAAAAGCTTTTCCACGTCAACTCTGTCTATCCCTCTCATCATTTTAAAAACCTCTATCAAGTCCCCCCTTAACCTTCTGCGCTCCAAAGAATAAAGCCCTAACTTGTTCAACCTTTCTCTGTAACTTAGTTGCTGAAACCCAGGCAACATTCTAGTAAATCTCCTCTGTACTCTCTCTATTTTGTTGACATCCTTCCTATAATTAGGTGACCAAAATTGTACACCATACTCCAGAATTGGCCTCACCAATGCCTTGTACAATTTTAACATTACATCCCAACTTCTATACTCAATGCTCTGATTTATAAAGGCCAGCACACCAAAAGCTTTCTTTACCACCCTATCTACATGAGATTCCACTTTCAGGGAACTGTGCACAGTTATTCCCAGATCCCTCTGTTCACCTACATTCTTCAATTCCCTACCATTTATCATGTACGTCCTATTTTGATTTGTCCTGCCAAGATGTAGCACCTCACACTTATCAGCATTAAACTCCATCTGCCATCTTTCAGCCCACTCTTCCAACTGGCATAAATCTCTCTGTAGACTTTGAAACTCTACTTCATTACCCGCAACCCCACCTATCTTAGTATCATCTGCATACTTACTAATCCAATTTACCACGCCATCGTCCAGATCATTGATGTACATGACAAACAACAGTGGACCCAACACAGATCCCTGTGGCACCCCACTCGTCACTGGCCTCCAACCTGACAAACAACCATCCACCATTACTCTCTGGCATCTCCCATTCAGCCACTGTTGAATCCATCTTGCTACTCCACCATTAATACCCAACCATTGAACCTTCTTAGCCAACCTTCCATGAGGAACCTTGTCAAAGGCCTTACTGAAGTCCATATACACAACATCCACTGCTTTACCCTCATCAATTTCCCGAGTAACATTTTCAAAAAATTCAAGAAGATTAGTTAAACATGACCTTCCAGGCACAAATCCATGTTGACTGTTCCTAATCAGACCCTGTTTATCCAGATGCTTATATATATTATCTCTAAGTATTCTTTCCATTAATTTGCCCACCACTGACGTCAAACTAACAGGTCTATAATTGCTAGGTTTACTCTTAGACCCCTTTTTAAACAATGGAACAACATGCGCAGTATGCCAATCCTCCGGCACTATTCCCGTTTCTAATGACATTTGAAATATTTCTGCCATAGCCCCTGCTATTTCTACACTAACTTCCCTCAATGTCCTAGGGAATATCCTGTCCGGACCTGGAGACTTATCCACTTTTATATTTCTCAAAAGTGTCAGTACTTCCTCTTCTTTGATCCTCATAGTTTCCATAGCTACTCTACTTGTTTCTCTTACCTCACATAATTCAATATCCTTCTCCTTGGTGAATACCGAAGAAAAGAAACTGTTCAATATCTCCCCCATCTCTTTTGGCTCTGCAGATAGTTGGCCACTCTGACTCTCTAATGGACCAATTTTATCCCTCGTTATCCTTTTGCTATTAATATAGCGGTAGAAACCCTTCGGATTTACTTTTACCTTACTTGCCAAAGCAACCTCATATCTTCTTTTAGCTTTTCTAATTTCTTTCTTAAGATTATTTTTACATTCTTTATACTCCTCAAGCACCTCATTTACTCCATGCTGCCTATAACTATTGTAGATCACCCTCTTTTTCCGAACCAAGTGTCCAATTTCCCTTGAAAAAGTCCCGAGCCACTAGCCACTGGCGGCTCCCAGGCTGTTCAGGTGTTGGGCCATTTATGGGATGAAGAGGAAGATTGTTGACTCAGAAGTTCATAACTTCATGAATTATAGGATCAGAATTAGACCATTCAGCCCATCAAGTCTACTCCACCATTCAAACATGGCTGATCTATCTTTCCCTCTTAACCCCATTCTCCTGCCTTCTCCCCATAACCTCTGTCACCTTTACTAAACAAGAATCTGTCAATCTCCGCCTTAAAGAAATTCCTAGACTTGGTCTCCACAGCGTTCTGTGGCAAAGAATTCCACAGATTCACCACCCTCTGACGAAAGAAATTCCTTCTTTCCAAAGGTACGTCCTCTTATTCTACATAATTATCTCACATAATTTTTTCCAAAAAAGTTAACTTGGACGGAACTGCCATCTCCAGTGAAGCAAGTTTTAGTGTGAATCCCAAGGGGTTGTAATAAATTATACCTGTTAATGTTTCTTTTGTGCTTTATGGGTGATTTTGTTCACACAGATTATGTTCTTTGACCTTCAAGTGTTTGTTGAAACATCTCTCTTTGCTATATATATATATATATATATATATATATATATATATTGAGCTAGTGAAAAGTTAGCATTTGACAACAAATCCAATATCCGTAGAACTTAAAGTTATATTCTGTCTCCTTTACATAGAAACATAGAAACATAGAAAATAGGTGCAGGAGTAGGCCATTCGGCCCTTCGAGCATGTTCCCGATGTTAGGGAACCAGGGGCCATATGATCATGGCTGATCATCCAACTCAGTATCATGTACCTGCCTTCTCTCCATACCCCCTGATCCCTTTAGCCACAAGGGCCACATCTAACTCCCTCTTAAATATAGCCAATGAACTGGCCTCAACTACCTTCTGTGGCAGAGAATTCCAGAGATTCACCACTCTCTGTGTGAAAAATGTTTTTCTCATCTCGGTCCTAAAAGATTTCCCCCTTATCCTTAAACTGTGACCCCTTGTCCTGCACAGTCTTTAACCTCCGAGACTCGGGTTCAGTGAATATATGTTCATAAGTGATAGGAACAGATTTAGGCCGTTCGGCCCATCTAGTCCAATCCTGGCTGATCTATCTCTCCCTCCTAACCCCATTCTCCTGCCTACTCCCCATAACCTCTGACACCCGTACTGATCAAGAATCTATCTATCACTGCCTTAAAAATATCAATTGACATGGCCTCCACAGTCTTCTGTGGCAATGAATTCCACAGATTCACCACCCTCTGACTAAAGAAATTCCTTCTTTACAAAGGTACGTCTTCTTATTCTAAGGCTATGACCTCTAGTCCTCGACTCTCCCACTAGTGGAAACATCCTCTCAACATCCACTCTATCCAGTTCTTTCATTATTCTGTAAGTTTAAATGACGTGTCCCCTCATCCTTATACATTCCAGCAAGTGTGGGACCAATGCGATCTAACTGATATGAATGATCCAGGCCTGCCTATAACTCGCTGGAATTGGCACAGGAACAAGTTCCTACACTTCAGTGGAGAAAAGTCACTGCTAGAAACCAAAGTGTTGTGTGAGTGACATTTGTTTTTAAATTAATTGTGTTTCCTTTAATCTCAACGTGTTTTACAGACACTTTACTTTTATATGTTTTATGATATCATTGATATTTTATAGTTTTTCTCTGCAACTGTTAAATACATTTAATTGTGCAGCAGAACTGGTTGTCAAATGATTTTCAGATTAGCACGGTGGCTGGGTGGCAGAGTTGCTGCCTTACTGCGCCAGAGACACGGGATCGCTCCTGACTACGGAGCCGTCTGTACGTTCCCTCCTTGACCTGCGTGGGTTTTCTCCGGGTGCTCAGGTTTCTTCCCACACTCCAAAGACGTACAGGTTTGCAGGTTAATTGGCTTCGATAAAATTGTAAATTGTCCCTTGTGTGTGTGTAGGATAATATTAGTGTGCACAGATTCGGTGGGCCGAAAAGCCTGTTTCCGCACTGTATCTCTAAACTAAACTAAATCTAATCTCTCCCATGGCCCAGATGTTTTCTGGCCAGCCATGCAATGACATCACAATATGCACGGCCCTTTCTAGTGCAGATCTTAAACATTTAGAGTTAGCGGGATTTTCACCAAGGGTTGATAATAGCAGGTAGAAAATTGAAAACAGAAAATGCAGGAATTACTCCACAAGTCAGGCCTCATCTGTGGAAAGCGAACCAGAGTCTCTGGTTCAGAACCAAGACCCTTTGTCAGAATATTTTCAGCAGATCACAAGATGGTTGGGAATGGTTAGAATGAAAGATAGACACAAAGTGCTGGGGTAGCTCAGTGGGGCTGGCAGCAACTCTGGATAGAAGGAATGGGTGACGTTTCAGGTCGAGACACTTCTTCAGCTGAGTTACTCCGGCACTTTGTGTCTGTCGTTGGAGTAAAGCAGCATCTGCATTTCATGGGGAAGAGGTTTAAATGGGTATGGGCCAAACACAGGTAAATAGGACGAGCTTCGATGAGGCATGTTGGTCAGCATGGACAGGTGGGCCAAAGGGCCTGTTTCCGTGCTGCATGACTCTATGTGTGTTAGGTGTGTTAGGAAGCTGCCGCGAGTCATTCTGACTCAAAACTCCAGACCTTTCAAAAGTAAAATTGCAAAACAGGTGTACAAGCATTGGATGGTGAACATTTGTAACGTTGATGCTGAATCAAAATTGTTTGTTTAAATTCTCAGTCTGATATAACTTTGTTAACCCAGAATATTGAAGGATAAGAGGAACAGGAATGATCACGGAATTGTACTAACTGCCGGAGGAGATAGTTGAGGCAGGGACTATCGTAATGCTAAAGAAACATTTAGACAGGTACATATATAGAGGACAGGTTACGAGGGATATGGACAAATGCAGGCAGGTGGGACTAGTGAAGCTGGAGAAGGCAGGAGATTGGGGTTACCAAGAAGAGATAGATCAGCCATGATGGAACTTGATGGGCCAAATAGCCTTGAGGGGCTGTCCCACTGCGGCAACATAATCCGCGAGTTCAGAAGACTGTCTTCGACCTTCAAGCTCGAGGGTACTCTCCTGAAAAACCTTGAGCTAGATCGACCGTCAGCGATGAAACCGCGAGCTGGATCGACCGACCGCACACACACACAAACACATCGCAAAGGCGGGGGCCAGGGAAAGTGGCGGAGAGCTGTCTGAAATTCACATCCGCGATGAAGAGGAAGGTAAAACGGCTGCACAGTAATGGTAAGTCCTTTAGAGAGCGCGAAGGGGGGGAGAATGGGGGGAGAAGGGGGGGGAAGAAGGGGGGGAGAAGGGGAGGGGGAGAAGGGGGGTAGAAGAGGGGGGGAAAGGGGGGGGGAGAAGGGGAGGGGGAGAAGGGGAGGGGAGAAGGGGAGGGGGAGAAGGGGAGGGGAGAAGGGGGGGGAGAAGGGGGGTAGAAGAGGGGGGGAGGGGGGGAGAGAAGGGGGGGAGAAGGGGAGGGGGAGAAGGGGGGGAGGGGGGGGGGGGAGAAGGGGGGGGGGGGAGGGGGGAAGGGGGGGGGGGAGAAGGGGGGGGAGAAGGGGGGGGAGGAGAGAAGGGGGGGAGAAACACTTTTAAGAAGTATAATAAAGTTTAGCGGGCATTTTACATACCGGTAGGTTTTCCTTGTCCTGAAATCTCCAATGAGCCAATTAAAATGCCCGGTCAGCGATGGAGATTGCCTACGGCTGCCCTCGACTGCCTGTAACTACATAGCGACCTCACTCCACTGCACTACGAGTTCAAAAGAACCCTGCTGACCAATTTTTACTCACGGAAAATGTTTCAACATGCTGACCTAGCTGGGGCCGCGAGTATTCGGGAACATCCCTCGAGCATGAAGGAGAGTTCCAGTGACCTCATAGGACCTCCTAGGACCACGTGTCGATCATGCTGCGAGTTTGAGTCGAGGGCAAACTCTTCTAAACTTGCAGATTAGGTTGCCGCAGTGGGACAGCCCCTTAATTCAGCTCCTGGAACTTATGAACTTGTGAACATGTTAGCTAGCATGAACAAATTGGGCCAAAGGGCCTGTTTCCACGCTGTATGACTCTGTGGGTCTATGACTCTAAGTTCAATTGACTTTACACTGTTCCACCACCGACAATATAGTTTCATGAGACTTTGGACAGTTTGAGGTCAAGTCAAGAAAATGTCACAACAGCCTCACACCATTCCGGGAGCTGTCTCCAGTTTATGCGGTAACTGCAGCAGCGAGAGGGGAAAGTTCGAGGGGCAGAGATGGGACCGTTTATCCTAGACGGCAGCTGGCGAGCCAGTGACATGCTGAGCACACTTGACCAACGCCACCCGACGGAAGAGTCGACCTGAAGGCATTTCCTCCTTGACATGCGGTGACGTTACACAGCTGTGCCCTCACTCATCCCCAGCCCCCGCTGCCGAACGGCAGAGATGCAGAATGCCGCTGAATGCCCCAAGACTCTTATTCACTCAGAAATAAAACTAGCGAGACACCACTTGCAGCTGCAGAAGCAGGATGAGACAGAATGGTAATGAGGCAGGGAATAGCATGAGAAGGATGGAACAGCAGGGATCTTCGATACCACGCAATGCACTTGCTCTGCTGAACTTTAACTCAGCTGCTTCAGTATTCAGAAATAGCAACTGTATTTGCAACATGGTTGGAGTCTTCTTCACACAGCCCCATCGAGCTTCACAAATTGCTTTACAACAAGAGAGCTCTTTGCATTTCAGAAACAAGACATGTGGGATGCACAGTACGCGCTCATTTACAAAACCCCCAAGGATGAGGCACTGTGCACTGAAACTTAGACACAAGAAACTGCAGATGCCGGATTGCAGAAAAAGGCACAAACTGTTAGGGCAACTCAGCAGATCATGCAGCATCTTTGGAGAACGTGGATTGGTGATGTTCGTGTCACAACCCTTTGGATTTTAGTTTACATTACTTTAGACTTTAAAGATACAGTATAAAAACAGGCCTTTTGGCCCATCGAGTCCGCACCGACCAGCGATCCTCGTACACCAGCACTATCCTACACACTAGGCACAATTTACAATTTTACAGAAGCCAATTGACCTACAAACCTGTTGGTCTTTGGGATGTGGGAGGAAACCGGAGCACCCGGGGAAAACCCACGTGGTCACGGGGAGAACGTACAATCTCCGTACAGACAGCACCCGTAGTCAGGATTGAACCTGGGTTTCTGGCATTGTGAGGCAGCGGCTCTACTACTTTGCCACCGCGCCACCCTTCTTCAGATTTCTTCACGGAAACTAAGGGCGTAACGGTGGCGCAGCGGTAGAGTTGTTGCCTTACAGCGAATGCATCGCCGGAGACCCGGGTTTGATCCTGACTACGGGTGCTGTCTGTATGGAGTTTGTACGTTCTCCCCGTGACCTGCGTGGATTTTCTCCCAGATCTTCGGTTTCCTCCCACACTCCAAAGACGTACAGGTTTGTAGGTTAATTAGCTTGGTGAATGTAAAAATTGTCCCTAGTGTGTGTAGGATAGTGTTAATGTGTGGGGATCGCTGGTCGGCGTGGACCCGGTGGGCCAGAGGGCCTGTTTCCGTGCTGTATCTCTAAACTAAACTAAACTAAACTCACCAGATCACTTCTGTGCCTTCCCATTTTAACTGTGATCGACCAGGGAGAAAATGAAATATCACTAGAATTGAAAGTGATGCAGTTTAATTAAAGGGTGCCAAGGAACAATGGGCATTAACAAAGACACAGCACAAACAATGTTCTGTGGAACAAACTCCATTGAAGTTGAGGGAGAGAGTGGCAAAGGAGCTTACATTTTGAGGATAATCCACATGAAATAAAAAGTAATCCTCTGATCTATTCTTGCTCAAGATCTTTACAGAGGTTAATCTTTGTGTGAACCTTGAACTGACTTTCCCTGGAACCCAATTACATTGGGATCAGACACCTTGTCTTGGACTGTGAGTGCCATTGCCCTCTGGACCTTAAGGTGAAAGAATCTTCTACGGATGCATTCTGTGAGCAGCCCAAGAAGTATATTTATACAGGGAATAGACTGTCCTCGCTGGTGACTGCTGTTTAGTTCTCAGTAAAATGATTCATAAATACTCAACTATTATTCAAGAAGTGAGTTAACATCACATCATTACATTTATTTGCTGCTAGAATTATCGCTGATTATAAATGTACTGCAGTTTTTCAAGCATTCTTTTCAAAGGGCTGGTATTTAACAAGTGTTTCTCTCATCCTCAGATTTGCATCCAAAACTGGAGTATAAAACTAGTGTCCTAGTTTTCTCCGGGTGCTCCAGTTTCCTCGCACACCCCAAAGACATACAGGTTTGGAGGCTAATTGGCTTGGTTAAATTGTCCCTCATGTGTCGGATAGAACTAGTTAGGGTGATCGCTGGTCGGCGTGGACTCGGTGGGCCGAAGGGCCTGTTTCCACTCTGTATTCCCAGACTAAACTAAACCAAAGATAGACAAAAGTGCTGGAGAAACTCAGCGGGTGCGGCAGCATTTATGGAGCGAAGGAACTAAACCAAACCTCTTTAACTCTGGCTACTATTTAACAGAGAGAAGAGTCTATCACCGAAGTATAAAAGTCTAGACTGACACTCCAATACTGAGAGAGGGCAGAGTTCTCAGTAGTGCAATCTTTCGCTTGAGATTTTAAATCAATTCCCCTCAAGCGAATGCAAACGATCCCACGACATGATTACAAAGAATGGGGGAGCTAACCCAATGCCCCAACTAATACCCCTCAATCAACAACAGTACAAACGAGATCTGACAATTATATTAACGTTTGTGTGAGTATGCTCTGTAAAATTTGCCTGCCATTTTTCCTTCATTCTAACAATACGATAACGGCAAAATTGCTTCACTGTTTAGTTCAGAGATATAACGGGGAACCAGGCCCCTCGGCCCAACGTGTCCGCACCGACCAGCGATCCCCGCACATTAACACTATCCTACACACTAGAGACAATTTACAAATTTACCTCCTAATGGCTCCTAATTATTCAGGATGTGTTAAAAAAGAATCCTGATGCCTGTAAACAAATGTGCGGGTCAGCTGGCGGAGATATTCAATAGACAATAGACAATAGACAATCATCCCCAATCAGTACCCCGTTCCTGCCTTCTCCCCATATCCCTATGTTTAAGAGCCCTATCTAGCTCTCACTTGAAAGCATCCAGAGAACCTGCCTCTGAGGCAGAGAATTCCACAGACTCACCACTCTCTGTGAGAAAAAGTGTTACCTCGTCTCCGTTCTAAATGGCTTACTCCTTATTCTTAAACTGTGGCCCCTGGTTCTGGACTCCCCCAACATCGGGAACATGACTCACTCCTCCAGTCTAAGATACCCACCTGCTTCATGAAGACCACAATCCCAGTGCCTAAGAAAGTTAAGATAGTGTGCTTTAATGCAAAGGAGCTAGTGGTCAACTTCAGGAAGCATGATGGAGTACATGCCCCAGTCGGCATCAATGGTGCCGTAGTGGAAATGGATGAGAGCTTCACGTTTCTTGGTCAGCGTGGACTCTGTGTTCTCATGCTGTATCTTTCAATCAATTGCTTTCAATCAATTGTCAGTGGTTACATGAAGGGAAGCACTGATTTACAGCACGCATTATCACAAAGTAAATGAACCATGGTGTATAGAGGATACGCCACCACAGATCAAAGACCCGATGGGCAGCATAGTGGCACAGCGGTAGAATTGTTGCCACACAGCGCCAGAGACCCCCGTTCAATCCTGACTACGGGTGCTGTCTGTACGGAGTTTGTACGTTCTCCCTGTGACCGCGTGGGTTTTCTCCGGGTGCTCCGGTTTCCACCCACACTCTAAAGATGCGCAGGTTTGTAGGTCAATTGGCATCTGTAAATTGCTGCAAGTGTGTAGGATAGAACTAGTATACGGGTGATTATTGATCAACGTGGATTCGGTGGGCCGAAGAGCCTGTTTCCACACTATATGAAATTAAACTCCCTTCTCTGTCAGCTCGTTCCATATACCCACTGCCCTCTGAGTCAACAGGTTACTCCTTGTGTCCCTGTTCAATCTTTCCCCTCTCACCTTAAACCAATGTTCTCTCATTCTTGATTCCTCTACTTTGGGTAAAAATAATCTGCATTCATCTGAAGAAGGGTCTCGACCCGAAACGTCACCCATTCCTTCTCTCCAGAGATGCTGCCTGTCCCGCTGAATTACTCCAGCTTTTTGTGTCTATCTGCATTCATCTTATGAATTCCCCTCACGAAATTATACACCTTTATAAGATCACCCCGCAGCCTCCTGCGGTCCAAGGAATAAAGCCCTATCTTGCCCAACCTTTCCCTAGAGCTCAGACCATCAAGTCCTGGCAACATCCTCGGGAATCTTCTCTGCACCCTTTCCAGCTTAGTTGCAGAGTTTCATCAGTAGGGAGTTAGTTAGAGAGCTACATCACAGAAACAGGCCATTCAGCCCAGCAATTCCATACTGACCATCGACCATCCAGCCCAGCAATTCCATACTGACCATCGATCACCTGTTTACCCAAATCCGACATTAATTGCAGTTTGGAAGGTAGACAAAATTGCTGGAGAAACTCAGCGGGTACGGCAGCATCTATGGAGCGAAGGAAATAGGCAACGTTTCGTCCCGAAACGTTGCCTATTTCCTTCACCCCATAGATGCTGCCGTACCCGCTGAGTTTCTCCAGCAATTTTGTCTACCTTTGATTTTCCAGCATCCGCAGTTCCTTCTTGAACATTAATTGCAATTTGTTTCTTTGTTATTTCCCCCACATTTCTCCAGTGCACCAGCACCATGCAGCATCTGCTCATTTGGGGGTAATATTGCTTCTCAAAAGTTTCACTATTTCATTTGTTGAGAACCCAGATTTTTTTGTTTAGTTCAGTTTATTGTCACATGCACCGAGGTACAGTGAAAAGCTTTTGTTGCTCGCTAACCGGTCAACGGAAAGACAATGCATGATTACAATCGAGCCATTCACACTGTACAGATACAGGATAAGGGAATAACGTTTCATGCAAGATAAAGCCAGTAAAATCCGATCAAAGATAGTCCGAGGATCACCAATGGGGTGGATAGTTGTTAAGGACTGCTCTCTAGTTGTGGTAGGATGATTCAGTTGCCTGATAACAGCTGGGAAGAAACTGTCTCTGAATCTGGAGGTGTGTGTTTTCACACTTCTATACCTTTAACCTGATGGGAGAGGGGAGAAGAGGGAGTGACTGGGGTGCGACTCGTCCTTGATTAAGCTGCTGGTCTTGCCGAGGCAGCGTGAGGTGTAAATGGAGTAAATGGAAGAGAGGTTGGTTTGTGTGACGGTCTGGGCTGCGTCCACAATTGACTGCAATCTCTTGCGGTCTTGGATGGAGCTGTTCCCAAGCCAAGCTGTGATGCATCCTGATAACATGGTTTCTATGGATTTAGTCTGCACATCAGGAGCGATAATGATCAGCGGGACTCAAGGAGCTCCGAGCTTGCAAGCATTTACTGCACTGGCTGAGGTTTACAAGTTTGCAATAGCATTAATCATACATTGTCATCTCCTCTACCCACTCCCATTGCAGCCCACCTACACTCCATCCTTTCCCCCTCCACCCACCTTGTCATCTTCAGTTTCATTCATGATTAAAATGTAGTTTTTCCTATGAATTTATTCTGCATTTTATTGAGCCACTTCAGAGGCTGTGCGTGGGATGTGGAGTTCAAACTCGGGCCAAGCTGAGAAGGAACAACAGGTTCTCTGTCTGTGGGCATTGACAGCAAACTGATGTCGATCTGTTTTCCTTGTTGCTGACCCACAATTTCATTCCACACTCTTTCTGCTTCCACAGCTACATCCCCGCCCTGTTCTCCAACTCTCTGTCTTCAAGGGGGGGGGCACGGTGGCGCAGCGGTAGAGTTGCTGCCTTACAGCGCTTCCAGTGCCAGAGAAGCGGGTTCGATGCCGACTACGGGTGCTGTCTGTACGGTGTTTGTACGTTCTCCTCATGACCTGTGTGGGTTTTCTCCTGGTGCTCCGGTTTCCTCCCAAGCTCCAAATATGTACAGGTTTGGAGGTTAATTGGCTTGGTATAAATGTAAATTGTTCCTAGTGTGTGTAGGATAGTGTTAATGTGTGGGGATCGCTGGTCAGTGCGGATTTGATGGGCTGAAGGGCCTGCATCTATAAACTAATCTAAACTAAACCTTTTTCAGCACCTATCTTCTTGACACATTTTCTCGCCATATTTTCATAAATTTCCCCCATATTACACCAGTTGCCTTTGTAACAGTGATAATCTGCAGTGGTACACAAAAATGCTGGAGAAACTCAGCGGGTGCAGCAGCATCTATGGAGCAAAGGAAATAGGCAACGTTTCGGGCCGAACCCTGAAAGGGTTCGGGCCGAAACGTTGCCTATTTCCTTCGTTTCTCCAGCATTTTTGTGTACCTTCGATTTTCCAGCATCTGCAGTTCCTTCTTAAACAATCTACAGTGACTAACCTACAAGCCCACGTGTCTTTGGAATATGGAAGGAAACCCCAGCACCAGGGAAAACCCACTAAGTCAGAGGGAGAACACGCGAGTTAATCACAGAAGCACAACAGGATCTGGAACCAAAAGTTGCACAAAAATCCTAATCCCAAAAGTTGCCTAAATGTGTGTGGGATTTACATTTGCTGCATCCACACAATTTTGCTCCTTCAAGTCCATTGACTCAATGTGTGGAACAAGGGAATAGTTGGCTGCCAAAACCCTCAAGCACAGTTAATGTCCATGACACACATGAATGAATATTCCTTGCCATTCCCCTTGCTCTCTGTACAGGCCTTGCAGAACTACTTGGTATTGCAATCTACACAACGTTAATGTGTTGAACAAAAACACAAAGAGCCTTTTGTGTCTCCTAATTTGGCACAAACGCACATTCCATTCCTATTTCAATGTTGAAATGGCTGAATTAATTAGTTTACACTCCAATTATTACAAGTAAATATTAAATATTTGGATGCACATTCCTTTATAAGGCTTGAGACGGGCAGAGCTGATTTCCAATCTGCGTCCACTGTCGCCTTCGAAAGGGCAGGCAATGAACACATCGATATCTAATAAAAAATAGGGATAAAAACTTCAACCAAAATCTCTCCCAGTCATCACATGGCACATAAAAATAAAATGAAATCTTCAATTTTGCTGGCAATTCAACGTAACATCAGCAACTCGGGGCGGCACGGTGGTTCAGCGGTAGAGTTGCTGCCTTATAGCGCCAGGGATCCGGGTTCGACCCTGAATACGGGTGCTGTCTGTACGGAGTTTATACATTCTCCCTGTGACCATGTGTGTTTTCTCCGAGTTCTTCGTTTTCCTCCCACACTCCAAAGACGTACAGGTTTATAGGTTAATCGGCTTGGTATAATTGTAAGTTGTCCCCAGTGTGTGTAGGATAGTGTTAGTGTCGCTGGTCGGTCTGGTCTCAGTGGGCCGAAGGGCCTGTTTCAGCATTGTATCTCTTAACTAAACAAAACAAAAATGCTCTCACAAGACAGACACAATGGGCCAGTGGAGGACTATAACATTCACACGACTCAGAGAGCATTTACCATGCCCAGAACAACTGCAAATTATCTCATCAATTATTCACATCTCTTCATACAGTCTACTTCTGTTGCTCTCAGCCCTCGTGGGACCAGAGTCTTGACATGGAGCTAACGTTTATTATTTTCTGTAACTCGGTTTGGATAGGTCAGCGCTTAATGTCTTTGGAAATTAAACAGAACTATTTCAAGGCCCCGCCAACAAACAATGGCACGGTGGCGCAGCGGTAGAGTTGCTGCCTTGCAGCGCCAGAGACCCGGGTTCGATCTAGACTATGGGTTCTGTCTGTACGGAGATTGTACATTCTCCAGGATCTCCAGTTTCCTCCCACACTCCAAAGACGTACAGGTTTGTATTCTGAGCCTGTACCCTCTGGTCCCAGACTCTCCCACATCCACTCTATCCAAGCCTTTCACTATTCTGTATGTTTCAATGAGATACCCCCTCATCCTTCTAAACTCAGTGAGTACAGGCCCAGTGCCGACAAACTACTCACCATACGTTAACCCAATCATCCCCAGAATCATTCTTATAAACCTCCTCCGGACCCTATCCAATGCCAGCTCCAATATGGGGCGCAAAACTGCTCACAATACTCCAAATACGATCTGATCAGTGCCTTATAAAGCCTTAGCATTACATCCCTGTTTTTATATTCCGAGTCCTCTCCCAATAAATGCTACAATTGCATTTGGCTGAGCAAGGGTCCTGACCTGAAACATCACCTATCCATGTTCCCAGAGATGCTGCCTAACCCGTTGAGTTACTACAGCAGTTTGTAGCTCTGGGTTGATCCCATTATGAGGCTTTTAATATTTTAATTGGTGTAATTTATGAAAGTTTCAATACCTTATTTGTAACCACAATTCTCATCTTGAATTTAATTTAGTTTTTATCCTAATTTGATCCATTGGGATTACTTCCTTCGCTGGTAATGATCTTCACTGCGCGCACAAACTTGAGCTCATGGCCACCTTACCACATTACAAAGAACTTACTGTTTAAGAAGGAACTGCAGATGCTGGAAAATCGAAGGTAGACAAAAATGCTGGAGAAACTCAGCGGGTGAGGCAGCATGTATGGAGCGAAGGAAATAGGCAACGTTTCAGGTCAAAACCCTTCTTCAGACTGATGTGAGGGTGGGGGGGGGGGGGGGGGTGGGGGGGGGGGGGCGGGAGGAAGAAAGGAAGAGGTGTAGACAGTGGGCTAAGGGAGAACTGGGAAGGGGAGGAGAAAGTAAGGACTGCCTGAAATTAGAGGTTCATGTTCATACCGCTGGGGTGCAAACTGCCCAAGCGAAATATGAGGTGCTGCTCCTCCAATTCATGGTGGTCCTCACTCTGGCCATGGAGGAGGCCATATAACCATATAACCATATAACAATTACAGCACGGAAACAGGCCATCTCGGCCCTACAAGTCCGTGCCGAACAATTTTTTCCCCTAGTCCCATCTACCTGCACTCAGACCATAACCCTCCATTCCTTTCTCATCCATATACCTATCCAATTTATTTTTAAATGATAAAATCGAACCTGCCTCCACCACTTCCACTGGAAGCTCATTCCACACAGCTGCCACTCTCTGAGTAAAGAAGTTCCCCCTCATGTTACCCCTAAACTTCTGTCCCTTAATTCTCAAATCATGTCCTCTTGTTTGAATCTTCCCTACTCTCAATGGGAAAAGCTTGTCCACGTCAACTCTGTCTATCCCTCTCTTCATTTTAAAGATCTCTATCAAGTCCCCCCTTAACCTTCTGCGCTCCAGAGAATAAACCACATGACAACTCCTTCCCGCCATTACCCAGTCATGTGATCCTGCCCCCAGGACAGAAAGGTCGGTAACTCACTATGCGAATCCTCGGCAGTCAGGGTAGGATCACGTGATTGGGTAATGGCGGGAAGGAGTTGTCATGTGGTTTAGGAGTTGTCATGTGGCCTAGTATAAGTATTGAGCCCTGGGTCAGCCTTCCCCCATTCTCTTTACTTCAACAATAAAGATCTCTTTGATTCACCACGCGTGGCATATTCGCCTGCCATATTGGTGACCCCGACGATCCAAAACGGTCATTTTGGTTTTGAATAATGTTTGCAGACAACGATCAACTTCAACAACCCGAGGTCGCTGACAATCCTGAAGCTGCCCGTGTTCTGGACATCGCAACATTTAGTGCAAGGTAAAGTCCAGTAAAGTCTGATCAAAAATAGTCCAAGGGTCTCCAATGAGGTACACACAGTGGCTCAGGACTGCTCTCTAGCTTAGTTTAGTTTACTTCAGTGATACAGTGCAGAAGCAAACCCTTCACACTCTAGGGCCAATTGTTTTACATTTTACACATATATACCTAGCCAATTAGCTTACAAACCTGTACATCTTTGGAGTGTGGGAGGAAACCGAAGATTTTGGAGAAAACCAATGCAGATCACGGTGGGAACGTACAGACTCCATGCAGACAAGCACCCGTGGTGGGGATCAAACCCGGGTCTCTGGCAGTAGCTCTACCATTGTGCCACCGTGCCGCACAAATGTGATGGGCCTAATGGTCTGTTACTGTGCTGTACAACTCTGTGGCTTTATGACTAAAGGTGGAACACAGAGTGGATGTCAAGAGACAGAATTATGGCTGGAGACATATATGATAAAGTTGTACTAAAGGACAGCAAAATTAGGTGGACCACAAATTCGTCAGTTAAAGTGGAAGACAGCCCAGGAAAGGGTCGCACCTGTTCAATAACACTGAGCCAACTCGGGCTCTGATCTAGGCACCTCCACCTCCTATAGCCATCACCCCTTATCTCCACATCCTTCCAGCAAATCTCTTGAGACAACACACAAAGCGGAACCTTGCCCAACTCCAGATTAATCAGGAACCTATCATTTACCCATCCGTTGAAGAGTTCTGTGCCAATGATGTCCACATGAGCCTGTCTCCATGCTGCATCACCCAGTCACACCCAACTGCAAACTGTCTCCACAAACTCCATTTGTACATGTGTGTGATATTCTGCCATAGACCTTCACCTGGCCCAAGCTGACTGAGCACATGTCCACCATCGTGTCTGTATGGAGCTCATTGTATTCATGTGTAGGAAGGAACTACAGATGCTGGTTTACACAGTATAAAGTTGTGGGATATCTTCCTGACCCTGCCACAATGCACAGTGATATTGTACAGAGTCCAGCGATCTGCGTGCTGTAGTGAGATGGGTCCCCTATTTCTAATCTCTTCCCTTACCCATTCTCCTTGTAGACCACCCCATATCGCCGAAGATAGACACAAAGAGCAGGAGTAACTCAATGGGTCAGGCAGCATCTGTGGAGAGAAGGAATGAGTGACGTTTGGGGTCGAGACCCTTCTTCAGACTCAGACTTCAGACTTCTTGGTCTTGACCCAAAACATTACCTATTCCTTCTCGCCAGAGATGCTGCCTGTCCTGCTGAGCAACAGCTTTTTGGGTCTATCTTTGGTTGAAACCAGCGTCTGTAGTTCCTTGCTACACACCATATGGTGTGGTGAAAACTGCCCAATGCATCACCGGTTCCTCACTCCCCTACATTGAGTCTGTCCAGAGCAAGCGATGTCTGCAAAAGGCGTGCAGCATCATCAAGGACTGCTCTCACCCCAACCACAGACTGTTTACCCTCCTCCCATCTAGGAGGAGCTACAGGTCTCTCCGGTACCAGGCCAGCAGGTTCAGGAACAGCTTCTTCCCTGTGGCTATTACCCTACTTAACTCTGCACCTTGGTGATTGCCAGTCACCCCCCCCCCCCAAAAGAAATTGCACCACATATATATATTTTACTGTTCCATTATTCTGTGTTCGCACTTCTGGGTGAGATGGGAACTGCATTTCGTTGTCTCTGTACTGTGCACTGCACAATGACAATAATGTTTGAATCTGAATCTGAATCTGATATCGCCAGCTCCACAGAGCAAGTTTTGTAAGAATGATCGCAAGCTAATCAGGCAATGGGCTACAGGCTGATTCCTGAGCAACCAGGAGGTTGTGTGTCTTGTCAGATGTCTCCCAGACCAGCCTGTCAAAAGTATCACTAAAACCATCCAGCAAGCACCTGGTTGGTTGGTGGTGGTGTGAAGTGTGTTGTCCCATATCCTTCATACCCACTTGGAGATTCAACAACAATGTGCTCAAGGCTCTAGGGAGGATCAGATAATCATCCATCTCCTTCTGGGATGTCCATCTGTCGACAAAGTCTACGGCAGATTGCAGTGATCTTGGCTACGCTGCATCTTGAGCAGCTGGATAGCACACAGGACATTGAAGAATGGATAGAAAGCCACAGCAAGGAAACAGGCCCGTCTATGCTAGCCCACATTTGCATCCACTCTCTGCACACTACAGGCAACTTCACTGAGGCCTTTGGGATGTGGGAGGAAAGTGGAGCAACCAGAGGAAACCTACACAGTCAGACAGGGAGAACATGCAAACTCCACACAGAGAACACCCAATGTCAGGATCGAACCCGGGTATCTGGTGGTGTGAGGCAGCGGCTTTACCAGCTGCGCCACCCTGCCGCCTTCGTTCCATGGCCTGCTCCCAGGTACATACACTTGATGGTTGCTGGACCATGTGTATGAAGGAACTGCAGATGCTGGTTTATACCAACTAGACACAAAAAGCTGGAGTAACTCAACGGGACAGGCAGCGTCTCTGGAGAGAAGGAATGGGTGACGTTACGGGTTGCGATCCTTCTTCAGACTAGTGGGAAGAAGGGTCTTGACCCGAAACATCACCCATTCCTCCTCTCCAGGGATGCTGCCTGCCCCGCTGAGTTACTCCAGCAATTTGTGCCTATATTTGGCTGCGGAAACATTAGCATCTTGGTGCCAAGCCACACTTTGATCTGGCTGAAAGTAGGTTGTCTCTGAGCTGCCCTTGTGCGGCAGGATGCCCTGAAAGTTGCTGCAGTGGCTGCACTGGTCTATGGTGAAGAGACACAGTAGAACATCTCCCACCACGACATACAAGGCATTTGGAACTGGCGTAAAAACCCTGGGATACAGTTCTCATGGAATGAAGAATGTACATCATGCTAAAATATCACAAATCTTGCAAGCAAATGAAACATGCCCAGTCCATCATCGGCTCTGACCTCCCCACCGTCGCAGGGATCTATCGCAGTCGCTGCCTCAAAAACGCTGCCAACATCATCAAAGACGCACACCACACACTCATCTCTCTGTTGCCATCGGGAAGAATGTACAGGAGCTTGAAATCTGGAACATCCAGGTTCAGGAACAGCTTCTTCCCCGCAGCCATCAGTCTATTAAACTCGCCATCAAACAAACTCTGAACTATAACAGCCTATTGCACTTTATCTGTTAATTTATTGTGTATATATATGGTCTATGGTCTATAGACACACTGAACTTTTTAATCTCCTGTTTTGTATTGTGTTTACATATCCTGTTGTGCTGCAGCAAGCAAGAATGTCATTGTCCTATCTGGGACACATGACAATAAACTCTCTGACTCTTGACTTGAACTTGTCTAATTATGTAAATGAAGCATCGAATTATAGTGAGTGATAATCTTTACAAATGTTATGAATTTAGTATATTTTTGAAAAGAACAGTCCTAGCCATACCAGGGTCAACCCCATTCTGCAAAGAAATAATGAACAAGTTTACATGCTATTAGAACAACTGTGCTTCCTAATGGGCCTGTCCCACTTAGGCGATTTTTTGAGCGACTACAGGCGACATGTTGAAAAATTTTCGGCGAAAGTGGCGACATTTTTTGCTGTCACCAGGTGTCGTAGGTGAATTCCATTAAAACTAGTCCCTGGCAGTCGCCTAAAGAGTCTCCTAAGTGGGACAGGCCCTAGATGTGTGTGTTCAGGGTGTGAGGAATGAGTTTGCAGTTCGGGGATAAGAATGAGATAATTGCTGGCCGACTACAAACAACATTTACATGGATGTTCCATATCCCACTGAACCTGTCAGACTTCACACCTCAAACATCACAATGCCTTGAAAACCAGAGTCTACTTCAATTTAGCAGAAACTGAACAGACAGTGGAAAACCATTAGCCGGAATAATATTCCTCGATATCTTGTAATTGCGGCTTGCCTTAGGCTGCCTCCATTATTCACAAACACCTGCCCACTTCGGGCTCCGACTAAATTATTCAAATGCAGCATTTCTTTGCTGAAATAATCAGAGCCGCTGCCTTCCACAGATGTTTCTGCTCCTTAGCCCAGTCTCAGCTTTCTGGTGAATTAGAATGATAAAACGAGTCAAAGTCCTGTCCAGTCAGCAGAGGTGATGTGGCAGGTCTGTAAACACGTCGCCCCCAGGATTTCCCTTGCCTGATCTTCCCATTGTGCTGTTCCACATTACAGCAATAATATGCATCATAAACGCCCGGCTTAAAGCTTCCTACAGCTAAGCTCTAGAGGTAGGAGCACACACTGAGGCAGTGGGAGTGAAAGGAGGAGAGTGGGTGAGGACCAGTGATCACACCAGGAGGAACAGCACCTCAAATTTCGCCTGGGCAGCTTGCCACCCAGCAGTAATGAATATTGACTTCTCTAACCTCATCACCCTTGTTTTTCCCTCTCTCTCCATCCCTCCCCCATCCTAGATCTATGACCAATTTGATTGTCCTCCTGATTAAATTTTATCTTTGTCTGCCTCGTTGTCCGCTTCCCCTAGCTAACCATGATATATTCTACATTTTCCTTGAAATTTGTCCCCTTTGATCTCTCGTTTTCACACCTTATCGCTGTGTCTCCCTCTTCCCTGACACTCAGTCGGAAGAAGGGTCTCGACCCGAAACTTCACCCATTCCTTCTCCCCAGAGATGCTGCCTGTCCCGCTGAGTTACTCCAGCATTTTGTGCCTATCTTAGGTGATCACACCCATCGATCCTGCAATGACAATACGCAAGCTGATGGAATTAGAGGAAAATGAACAACCATTCAGCTTCACAAACCTAATCGAGAACACTTAGATCAAAGCTGGTCAGTGTAATATCACAATTCACTTGCCCGCTTTCATAACCTCCAATACTCTTGATTATAAAATAAACCTATCAGTTACAGTTTTCAAATTTTCAATTGAAGTTGAACGAGCATTTGTCGTAACGTCCACTTGATTTTCACTTCCTGTACTGGACACCTTTGGATGAAAGGGAATCCACAGGAAGCCAAGGGTTGAGCCAAATGCCTGGGGCTTGGAAAATTGGAGCCTTTCTCTCAATTCACGGGATTGAATGAGGTTCAATGAGGAGTGCAGGGCAGAGGTCACTGCACTCCTCTGCACACGTCACACCTAAACATGTGTACAAGAAGGAACTGCAGATGATGGAAAATCGAAGGTAGACAAAAGTGCTGGAGAAACTCAGCGGGTGCAGCAGCATCTATGGAGCGAAGGAAATGGGCAACGTTTCGGGCCGAAACCCTTCGGGAAGGAAATAGGCAACGTTTCGGTCCGAAACCCAAAGGGTTTCGGGCCGAAACGTTGCCTATTTCCTTCGCTCCATAGATGCTGCTGCACCCGCTAGGTTTCTCCATCACTTTTGTCTACACCTAAACATGTGACTAGACGGTGAGGGTGTAACTCCGGACCACATAACAAACACGTCAGATTAAATCTCTGCAGTCCTAGTGCATCCTTATACAATACAATACAATACAATTCAATTTATTTTCATTTGGACCCCTTGAGGTCCAAATGAAATGCCGTTTCTGCAGCCATACATTACAAACAAATAGACCCAAGACACAACATAATTTACATAAATATCCATCACATTGCTGTGATGGAAGGCCAAAAAAACTTATCTCTCCACTGCACTCCCCCCCCCCCCCCGATGTCAGAGTCAAAGTCAAAGCCCCCGGCGGGCGATGGCGATTGTCCCGCGGCCATTAAAGCCACGCCGGGTGATGCAAGGTCGCACACCGGGTCTTGATGTTAGAGCCCCCGGCGTGCGCTCGCAGAGTCCCACGGCCATTCCAAGCCACGCGGGGCGGTGTTGTAAGGCCCCGCTCCAGGAGCTCTTCAACCCCGCAACTCGGGCGGGAGAAGTCGCCGTTGCGGAAGCCCCGAAAAGCGGTCTCCCCCCAGGGACCCGCGGGCTCCCGGTGCCGCCGTCCGCCAGACCCACAGTTGCAGCCACCGAATCTCCGGGGGTCGGGCCGCAGCAGCGTCCACCACAGCTCCACCCGCTCTGGACTCGGCCAGCTCCACGACGGTGAGGTGAGTAGTCGGCACCACAGCCCCCGGTCTTCCTGTTGGAGGCCGCTCCTCGTTGCAGCCCCAACGACAACGGAGACCCGACAAAGAAAAGGTCGGGTCTCCGGGCAGGGAGAGATTTAAAAGTTACCCCCTCCCCCCCACACCACCCCCACCCCCCCACACACATACCCCAACAAAAAATAACAAAAAATGCATAAAAACATAGACATAAAATAATAAAAACGCAGACGGACTGCAGAGGCCGCTGCTGACGAAAGTCGCGCCGCCCACCGAACCATAGTTCAGTGTCACCTGCACCGACCAGCGATCCACGTACACTAGCACTATCCTACAAGCACTAGGGGCAGTTCACAATTATGCCAAGCTGATTATCCTACAAACATGTACATCTGTGGAGTGTGAGAGAAAACCTACGCAGGTTACAGGGAGAACGTGCAAACTCCACACAGACAGCAGCCGTGGTCAGGATCGAACTGGGGTCTCTAGCGCTGTGAGGCAACAACTCTACCACTGCGCCACCTTGCCTGTATATATGTGTATGTATACGTATATGTATATGATGTATATACATATGTAGTGATAGTCATATAGTCATAGATGATGAAGGCAATTGAACAGCTGAGCAGACGAGGAGCTTCCAAGAACATCCTCATCTTCAAAGATGGTAGGAGGGGAGTACAGCAGCAGAGAAGGTGAAGGGAGTGCCCCAGAAGATAGACCTTCCTGAGTGAAGTCTGACAGTGACATCGGAAGCCCTTTAATGGATGCAGAGAGAACATTTCCATCTTGGTACAGACCATAATTCTACCAAGAAATACGATCAGGAGATCAGAATAAACTTTTTTTAACGAAAGACTGATAGGGAAGTATAATCCACTCCACAAAGAATGGTTGACATGAATAGTATAGAGACATTAAAGAGGAGATTTAGCAAGCATGTGAGATTAAAGGGAAGAGGGACACAGAGAAATAGAGGAAGATAAATAGGAGACTGGAGTGAGGCGGAAATAGCAACTGATTCTGTATATACACTACTAGGAACAAAGCAGAGAAAGGCAGCAAACTGGTTTGAAGTGATGTGGAACATGTCTTCAAACAGTATGGAAGGCTTGTGCGTAGCAAAGGAACTGCAGATGCTGGTTTACACCAAAGAAACACAAAGTGCTGGAGTAACTCAGCGGGACAGGCAGCATAGAAAACATAGAAACATAGAAAATATGTGCAGGAGGAGGCCATTCGGCCCTTCAAGCCAGCACCACCAGCATCTCTGGAGAGAAGGAATAGGCGACGGTTCGGGTTGAGACCCTTCTTCAGACTGAGAGTCTGACAAAGGGTCTCAGTCTGAAGAAAGGTCTTGACCCTAAACGTCACCCATTCCTTCTCTCCAGAGATTCTGTTCTGTCCCGCTGAGTTTCTTCAGCATTTTGTGCCTAACATGGAAGGTTTTATCATTATGACCAACTCGGAAAATGAAGGAGTAATGGGAGCACCAAAAGTGAATGCCACCTTGGTGAAACAGCAACAGAGGGCCACACACTTGCAGCAACAATGTGCCATGGGCAGGGCTGAGTAACCTCACGACTAATGTTTCAGATCAAAGCTCTGCATCCAAATAGCCCTTCAATTCCCCTTTAACCCTTTTACTGTAGTTTCTGGGGGAGAGGTTCCTACTACCTCTCCTGGGTCAACCACCTAAACATGAAGACAACACTGCAGGATTTCCCCAGGATTGTGCATTCCTGACTTCAGAGAGACTGCAGATGCTGGAATCTTGAGCAAAGCACAAAGGGGTGGTGGAACTCAACAGATCAGACAGCATCTGCAGTGGGAATGAACAGAAGATGTTTTGGGTCGGGAGCCTTCTAAAACTCTTCAATTGCTAACGTCATGTTGATTTAAAGGATAGTTACAGAACAGGACAAGCTTGATTAATATTTCATTGGTAAGCAATGAGTTTAAACTTCAGTAATACAAGTTCGTTGCAGGAAGTTGAATTAATGACATTCCATGCTGTCTCACAATTTTTCTAAAACTGTGTGCACAGCAGCACTCAAACCACACGGCAGAACATGGAGAATAATCGCTTCAAGCTCGCAGAAAGGACTCATCTTAAAGTCACACCAACGGCATTAGATGTTGACTTTTTATGACCCTGAACAAACATGGTCTAAAAATACTAATCATGACACTAAGGTGGATGGCATCGTAGACGGTGAAGATAGTTATCAAAAATTACAACTGGATCTTGATCTGCTGGGCAAATGGGCTGAGGAATGGCTAATGGAGTTTAATGCCTCAGATGAGAGCGAGGTTTGGCATTTTGGGAAGTCAAACAAGGCAGGACCTTCACAGTGAATGGCAGGGCCCTGGGGGAGTGTTGTAGAGCAGAGGGATGTAGGAGTACAAGTGCAGAGTTTTCTCAGGTGGTGTCAGAAATAAATAGGATGATATGGAAGGCATTTGGTACATTGCCCCATCTGTCAGGGTATTGAGAAGTTGGGATGCTTTATTCCAGTGGACAAGTTGTTGACAAGGCCACATTTGGAGTATTGGGTTCAGTTTCAGTCTCTCTGCTAATGTTCAGCTGGAAAAAGTGCAGAGAAGATTTACGAGGATGCTGCCAATACTGAACAATAGGGAAGGCCTGAGCTACAGGGAGAGGTTGGACATGATAGGACTTTATTCCTTGGAGTGCAGGAGGATGAAGGATGATCTTATGGAGGTGTATACAATCATGAGGCTAATAGGTAGGGTAAATACACAAAGTCTTTGACCCAGGGTAGGGAAATCAAGTACCAGAGGACATAAGCTTAAGGGGAGAGGGCAGGATTTAATAGGCACCTGAGGGGGCAAGCATTTCATTCAGATGCTAGTGAGTATGTGGAATGAGCTTCCTTCTTCAGGCTGATTGTGATCAAGGGAGGAAAGCTGGAAGAGAGGAGGAACAGGACAAAGCCCCACCATAATCAGGTTAGTTTAGTTTAGAGATACAGCGCATAAACAGGCCCTTCGGCCCATCGAGTCCGCACCGACCAGCGATCCCCACGCACTAACACCATCCTACACATACTAGGAACAATTTACAATTATACCATGCCAATTAGCCAACAAACCTGTGGAGTGTGGGAGGAAACCGGAGGTCCCGGAGGAAACCCACACTTGTCACGGGGAGAACGAACAAACTACAGACAGCATCCATAGTCAGGATCGAACCTGGGTCTCTGGCGCTGTGAGGCAGCAACTCTACCGCTGCGCCACCGTGCCACCCACTTGAAGAAGGGTCCCAACCCAAAACATTACCTATCCGTGCTCACTGGATATGCGCAGTTACTCCGGTACGTTGTGTCCTTCTTCGTAAACCAGAATCTGCAGTTTCTTGTGTCTGTGATTCAGAGCAGGAGATGGCTGGGGCTCCTGAGAAGACCCCTGTATCCGGAGGGTGGGGGTGGGGGGGATAGCCTGGGCGGAGTACATCTCCTCCCCCCTCCCCTCACTGCGACCAGAGGCTGCAGCAGTGAGGCCGAGGAATGGGACGAGGAGCGTGTGAGCTGAGAGCTGTCTGTGATAAATGAAGGACAAAAAGTCATCACCGCTGTCAGCAGTCATTACATTTTCAGCATGGCGCCAAAAATTATGGCTTCTGATAATAGCAGCCGGGTGGTTAATGTACAGTATTTACAGCGTTACTCTGTCTTTTTATTGAAGCTATTTAGGCTGGTAGATATCTCCATTTAAAACAACTGATCACAGACATGTCACATTAAGCCATTACCCGCCACCCTTGCTGTTGGACGTCAACCTGTTTCAGCGCTCATAGAGTGCAGTGTCATATGGCACGGAATCAGGCCCTTTGGCCCAACTTGCCCATGACAACCAAGCTGCCCCACCTACACTAGTCCCAGCTGCCTGCGTTTGGCAAATAACCCTCTAAACCTTTCCAATCCATGTACCTGTCCAAGTGTCTTTTAAGATTTGTTCTAGTCCCCACCTCAACTACCTCCTCTGGCAGCTCGTTCCATAGACCCACCTATGTGGAAATAATTGCCCCTCACGCTCCTATTAAATCTTCCATCTTCAACAAATGCCCCCTCGTTCTTGATTCCCCTTCCCTGGGAAACAAAACTGTACATCGACCCTATCTATTCCCCTCATGATTTTATACACCTCGATAAGATCACCCCGCATCCCCCGCATTCCTAATCATAGTCATAGAGTGATATAGTGTGGAAACAGGCCCTTCAGCCCAACCTGCCCACACCAGCCAACATGTCCCAGCTACACTAGTCCCACCTGCCTGCGCTTGGTCCATATCCCTCCAAACCTGTCCTATCCATGTACCGGTCTAACTGTTTCTTAAATGATGGGATAGTCCCAGCCTCAACTATATCCTCTGGCAGCTTGATCCATACACTCACCTCCCTTTGTGTCAAAAACCTACCCCTCGGATTCCAATGCATCTGCGTTTGGCAGTCCAGCATCTATTCCTCTCATAATTTTCTACACCTCTATAAGATCACCCCTTATCTTCCTGCGCTCCATGGAATAGAGACCCAGCCTACTCAACCACAATAGCTCACACCCTCTATTCCTGGCAACATCCTCGTAAATGATTTTTCTGAACCCTTTTTCAAACTTGACAATGTCGTTCCTATAACATGGTGCCCAGAAAAGAACGCAATATTATAAATGCGGTCTCACCAATGTCTTACACAACTGCAACATGTCCTCCCAAAATCTATACTCAATATTCTGACTGATGAAGGCCAAAGTGCCAAAAGCCTTTTTAACCACCGTATCTACCTGCAACTCGACCTTCAAGGAATCATGCACATGTACTCATGGATCCCTCTGCTCTACCACACTACCCAGCCTACCAATTACTGTGTAGATCCTGCCCTTGTTCAATGTCCCAAAATGCAACACCTCACACTTCTCTGTAAAATGTTCCCAATGTTGGACAAGTCCAAAACCAGGGGTCACAGTCTTAGAATAAAGGGGAGGTCATTTAAGACTGAGGTGAGAGAGAGTTGTGAATTTATGGAATTCAGAGAGTTGTGAATTTATGGAATTCCCTGCCACAGAGGGCAGTGGAGGCCAAGTCACTGGATGGATTTAAGAGAGAGTTAGATAGAGCTCTAGGGGCTAGTGGAATCAAGGGATATGGGGAGGAGGCAGGCACGGGTTAATGTTAGGGGACGATCAGCCATGATCACAATGAATGGCGGTGCTGGCTCGAAGGGCCGAATGGCCTCCTCCTGCACCTATTTTCTATGTTTCTATGTTTCTATGTTTCTAACTACCTCCAGTCCGAAGAAGGGTCTGGACACGAAACATCATCCAATCTGTCTCTCCAGAGATGGTGCCTGTCCCGCTGAGTTAATCCAGCATTTTGTGTCTCTCCACCTCCATAATTTCTTGGTACACTCATCCCTACCCACCCGAACTAGCCCCTCCCAAGGTACTTTCCCAGCAACCGCACAAGATACAACACCTGCCCTTTGCCTCCTTGCTCGTCTCCATCCAGGGACTCCAACAGCCATTTCAGGTTAGGCAGAGGTTCATTTGCACCATCTACTGTATCTGTTCTCAGTGTGGACTCCAATATATCGGCGAGACCAAGCGCAGACTGGGCGATCGTTTTGCTGAACACCTACGCTCAGTCTGCCTTGGCCTACGCGATCTCCTGGTTGCCAAACATTTTAACTCCCCTTCCCATTCCCACACTGACCTTTCTGTCCGGGGCCTCCTCCACTGTCAGAGTGAGGCCAAACGCAAATTGGAGGAACAGCATCTCATATTCTACTTGGGCAGCTTACAACCCAATGGTTAGAATATTGATTTCTCTAATTTCAAGTAACCCTTGCCTTCCCTCTCTCTCCATGTCTTGCCCACCCTAGTCATCCTGTCAGCCCTACTGTTCATATCCTTGTAATCTGCTCTTCCACAACCAACAATGGACCATTGTGTGCTCCACCTTTCCTGGGTCATCGGTGCCGGCTCTGATGTGTCCAGTCACCCTATCCCCTGGCTCCCAGTCTGAAGATTGGCCTCGACCCGAAACGTCGCCTATTCCTTTTCTCCAAAGACGCTGGCTGACCCGCTGAGTTACTCCAGCATTTTGTGTCTATCTTTGGTGTAAACCAGCATCTGCAGTTCCTTCCTACACGTCATGTTTCTGTTTCAGGTTTCCGGCATCTGCAATGTTTTGCTTTTGTCGTTCAGTCTAGAGAAACGCAGTTATAGGGTTTCCACTGCACAATTCTTCCTTTCAATATTCTGACAACTCGAAACTTGTTTGTGAGAAAGCCAGCAGCGGGTAGTGTGACAATGAGTCAAAGTGGGGTCACAGGTCTCCCGCAGTGAAAAGACTTTTGTGTTGCAAAATATAAATAACTGATAGGCAGGAAAATTAACCTTGTGCCATTTATTTTTAAAGATTCTCTAGATTTCTGTAATTCAGTTCAACAACCATTAGTAGTGCAGGGCAAAAGGTTAATTGAGGTTAATTGAGCAACTCTGCACAAGTGAGACAAGGGACAAACACCAATAATACCAGGAGATTGTTTGTGGAAGCAGAATAATGCTGTTTTATAATTAAATGAAGCTATTCCTTAGAAAATGATTGGAATGAAATGAAAAGCCTGATATTACTGAAGCTCAAGGGATACTTTCCCAATGTTTGATTTTTGCTCTAAATTATATATTAGCCAATCCGATGAAAGTTCTGGAAAGTTCTGAAGCAGCGTCACGGTGGCACAGCGGTAGAGTTGCTGCCTAAAGGGCCTGTCCCACTTTCACGACCAAATTCACAACCTTTTTTACTTGTGGACATTTTTCATCATGTTGAAAAAATGCCCCGACCTACTTGATGCCACAAGTACCTACGACTAGCATCACGACCTACCTACGACCTCGTGACGACCATGCTGCGAGTATGAGTCAAGGGCAAACTCGGCAGAGGTCGTGAATTAAGTCGTGAAAGTGGG
The DNA here is from genome assembly GCF_010909765.2 of Amblyraja radiata. Classification (NCBI taxonomy): domain Eukaryota; kingdom Metazoa; phylum Chordata; class Chondrichthyes; order Rajiformes; family Rajidae; genus Amblyraja; species Amblyraja radiata. The sequence continues at coordinate 3,215,488 of NC_045989.1, forward strand.
ACAGGCCCTTTACAGTGCCAGAGGCCCAGGTTCAATCCTGATTACGGGTGCTGTCTGTACGGAGTTTGCACGTCCTCCCCCGTGACCTGCGTGGGTTTTCCCCGGGTACTCCGGTCTCACCCCACATTCCAAAGATGTACAGGTTTGTAGGTTAATTTAGCTTTGATAAAACTGTAAATGTGTGTAAGATAGCGTTAGTGTACGGGGATTGCTGGTCGGCACGGACTTGGTGGGCCGAAGGGCCCGTTTCCACGCTGTATCTCTAAACTAAACAATAAACAAGTCACAAAACATTATTTCAATTAATTGATCTGCACCAAATTTATTTTAGCAACATGTTTTCACCAGTGTAGCTATGTTTTCAAGCCCCCTTCACTATTGACTTTATCTAATGATTGTGCCACGATTGTTAATGCCTTTGAAGTGAGACAGCATCAATGCTGATATCCAGCGTGGCAACTTCTCACAGTTTCTCCAACCCTCCATGTTGAACATTGCTGGTGCATCTTCCCATTCTGCTTTCATCTGCTTGCCTAATATACACTCCTTTTGTTCTAATAAAACGGCCTGAACACAGTGGAGAACAGATCCAGAATGAACGCGGGTGTGAAAGAAATTAGTTTCAGTGAAGAAAATCTGTATTGAGAAAAATTTACCGGATAAAAAGTGGATAAGACCAGACAAAGGTAAAGCTTTGTTAAAGCTGGTTAGGAAGATAAAAACTGTGAATACCATAACATCAGCTGTGGTGCCGACAAAAGAGTCTCGTAACAAGGAAGTGGTAACAAGGCAGATGGAAAATAACTAGAGGTCGAACAGAATCAACATGAAAGGAATTTGATGTTGGACATATGTGTAAAAGCTTTTAAAAACAGCTAGGATGGAAACCAGTGGACGTGATGCATTGTTAGTGACATTCAGAAGGACACACAAGGGACTAAATAAAATGGTAACTCATGTGATTGGTGATAATGTTGACCCTCTGTGGGCCTTCAAGAGGGAGGGTGGTCTTTGAACTGCCCCTCTCACTAGAAGAAGGGTCTAGACCCGAAACGTCATCTATTCCTTTTCTCCAGAGATGCTGCCTGACCTGCTGAGTTACTCCAGCATTTTGTTTCTATCTTCGGTTTAAACCAGCATCTGCAGTTCTTTCCTACACAACTCAGTACACATTGCTCTGGCTCTGCCCTGTGTGCTTAGTGATACAGCATGGAAACAGGCCCTCTCTCCCACTGAGTCCACGTTGCCCATCGATCACCCATTCACACTCGTTTTATGATATCCTACTTTCTCATCCAGTCCCTACACACTGAGGGGAATTTACGGAGGTCAATTTACCTACAAACCTGCATATTGTTGGGATATGGGAGGAGATTAGAACACCCGGGGAAAATCCACATAGTCACAGAGAGATCATGTACACTCCACACAGACAGCACCCGAGATCAGGATCAAACTCTTGTCTCCAGTAATATGAGGCAACAGCTCAACCAGTTGTGCCACTGTGATCAGTGATCATCCCATACGCCAGCACCATCCTGCACACTAGGGACAATTTACATTTAACAGAAGACAATTAACCTACAAACCTGCACGGCTTTGGAGCGTGGGAGGAAACCGGAGCACCCGGAGTAAACCTAGGCAGGTCACGGGGAGAACGCACAAATTCCGTACAGACAACACCAGTAGTCAGATCGAACCTGGGTCTCTGGCGCTGTGAGGCAGCAACTCTACCGCTGCACCACCGTGCTGCCCGATTACATTAATTATCTAATTAACAGTTATCATTAATTATGCAGCTCCAGATTTGCCTGGGAATGTTTCCATTTCCCTCACATGTAAATACATTATCAATATTACAGTCAACAGTGGTGTCCTGCTTCTTGCATTGATTAGTTTATTGCCATTTACAACAGGGTGTAACAACACTCTGGAAGACCAATTTCACAACATTGGATCTAAGGCTTGAGGACCAGTTGCCCAGTTCTTTAATTTGTCATCTCCTTCATGTTCTCACCTCCCTGCTGTTGGCCTTTAAGGTTTCAGCACCAGTATGAGATCCCATCTTCTGAATGGTTAAATTAAAGCCCTCCGGACTCCTCATTGACTAAAACACAAACTGCTGGAGTAACTAAGCATGTGGAGGGAGTGGACAGACCATGATTCGGGTCAGGATCCTTCTTCAGGCTAATTGTAGTGTAGATTGGTGGGGGGGGGGGAGTTGGAAAAGAGGTGAGAGTGGGACAAGGCCTGCCAAGTGTGTAGGGAGGAACTGCAAATGCTGGTTTACACCAAAGACTCAGAAGAAGGGTCTCGACCCAAAACATCACCCATTCCTTCTCTCCAGAGATCATAAAAACATAAGTGATAGCAGCAGAATTAGGCCATTTGGCCCATCAAGTCCGCTCCGCCATTCAATCATGGCTGATCTATCTCTCCCTCCTAGCCCCATTCTCCTGACTTCTCCCCGTAACCCCTGACACCCGTACTTATCAAGAAATGCTGCCTGACCCACTGAGTCACTCCAGCATTTTGTGTCTATCTTCCTACCAATTGATAGGAGGATACAGGTGAGCGAGGGGTTTAACTGTCAGGTGGGTGGAGTAAGTGACAAAGGCTAGCGATGAAATTTAAATAACAGGCTGTCAAATAAGGAAATAAGAGGAGTGGTGGGAGGGATAAATGTGTAAGGGGACAGGGAGGGGGAGAGAAGGAGGGAGAAATGAGCTCAATGATTACAAAACATTCAAATTCCTGGCATATTCAGTTACGATTTGCAAAACACCTTCCACATTCTTTTGATAATTTCAGCTAATAATTTTGCATTCTCACCTCCCCCAGACATTTGTTGTCACATATCCCTTTTGTCTTTTAATCTCTTGTGCTGTCACCTTATCACTGACATGCCTTCACTTCTCCCCTTCCCTCTCTCTACATTTCTAACCAGCTTCATAATCAATAATACCCAGGAACAATGGAAGGTCACTAACCCGAAACATTCCAGCGTTTTCTGTTTATATTTCAGATTTTCTGCACCTACTGAGTTTCACATTTGCATTCGCTTTATGACATATTACTTATAACTAATTTCTTTAGTCAGAGGCTGGGGAATCGGTGGAATTCATTGCCACAAAAGGCTGTGGAGGCCATGTCAATGGATATTTCTAAGGCAGAGATAGATAGATTCTTGATTAGTACGGATGTCAGAGGTTATAGGGAGTAGGCAGAAGAATGGGGTTCGGAGGGAGAGATAGATCAGCCATGATTGAACGGAGGAGTAGACTTGATGGGCCGAATGGCCTAATTCTGTTCCTATCACTTATGAACAGATATTCACTGAATCTGAGTCACGCAGATTAAAAGAGACAGAATATAACTTTAAGTTCTACGGATATTGGATTTGTTGTCAAATGCTAACTTTTCACTAGCTCAATATATATATATAGCAAAGAGAGATGTTTCAACAAACACTTGAAGGTCAAAGAACATAATCTGTGAACAAAATCACCCATAAAGCACAAAAGAAACATTTACAGGTATAATTTATTACAACCCCCTGGGATTCACACTAAAACTTGCTTCACTGGAGATGGCAGTTCCGTACAAGTTAACTTTTTTGAAAAAAATTATGTGAGATTCCAATTGACCTTACAGCTCAAATAAAATGAGAAATATCTCAATGGAAATAAAACTTAAATGTTCAGCCTTCTAAATTTAATGCATATCCTTTTATAGACCCATTGTAAAAGCAGCAGTTTAATGAAACTTGTATTTTTAAATGATTGCCCACATATTCCTTTAAAAAAAAAATTAATCTGCCCAATCAAATTATTCAACTTCCAGTGTATTCCTGTAGTGGTTGGCATCCCTTCAATATAATTCCACACACGTGCACACACACGCGCACACACACGTGCACACACACGCGCACACACACACACACACACACACACAAACACAGCCACACACACACACACACACACACACACACACATACACACACATACACACGCGCACACACACACACACCCACACACACACACACACACACACACACCCACACACACACACACACACCTGCACACATTGACCTTCAACCAAGTACTGACATAATGATTCTCATTTCTGCTCTCACTTTTAAATTAAGAAACTACTTTGTGCCCAGAAATAAACATGAAGACCAGTTCAGTTTCAGTTTAGTTTATTGTCCCTTGTACCGAGGTACGGTGAAAAGCTTTAGTTGTGTGCTAACCAGTCAGCAGAAAGACAATACCAATCCATTGCAATGCAAGTGAAGGGCTGTAGTAATAGACTACACTTGTGACTCAGGAACTGGAAACAGGGGATCGGTGATGATTGAGTTTGCATGCACCATCTATCCAAACAAAGACAAAGTGCTGGAGTAATCAGGCAGCATCTCTTGCTCCTCCAAACCCCTACAATCAGTCTGAGGAAAGGTCCTAACACAAAACGTCACCTATCCACATTCTCCAGAGGACGGCATGGTTGCGCAGCAGTAGAGTTGCTGCCTTACGGCGTCAGAAACACAGGAATCAATCCTGACCACGGGTGATGACAGTACAGAGTTCATATGTTCTCCCCATGACCTGCGTGGGTTTTCTCCGGGTGCTCCAGTTTTCTCCCACACTCCAAAGATGTACAGGTTTCTCATTGACTCATGAACAAGGACCCCCAGATCCTGTTGTACTTCCTTTTTCCCAACTTGACACCATTTAGATAGTAATCTACCTTCCTGTTTTTGCTACCATCTGCCATGCATCTGCCCACTCCCCCAACCTGTCCAAGTCACCCTGCATTCTCATAGTATCGTTGTTTCCTGTCTGCTAAACAATTTTCTATCCATGTCAGCACTCTACCCCCAATACCACGTGCCCTAATTTTGCCCACTAATCTCATATGTGGGACCTTATCAAATGCTTTCTGAAAGTCCATGTACATGACATCCACTGGCTCTCCCTTGTCCATTTTCCTAGTTACATCCTCAAATAATTCCAGAAGATTAGTCAAGCATTAGTTAAGATACCAATTTTTAAACAATTCTTCTCATTATTTGTACATTTCCAAAATTGGTAGTTTTTTTTGTTGATGCTGTGTTGATGTTGAGATCAGATGTTGAGATCTATTTGGCTCCAGTGCCTGCATGGACATGTTGTGTGTGTTTAGGATCGAGTCTCCTTGCCAGTGAAGTGAGGATTTTAATGCAAATACTGTTGGCTTTGCTCCCTTTCAGTTGTTGCAATCGATGTGTTGTGAAAATGGTATCTTTAATCCCATTAACCCCGAGGCACTGGAATCATAAATGATTTGACCCAAGTGCACCTATTGTATCCTTTTATCTTCTTCATCGCAAAAGAGCAGAACAGAATTGGCACGGCCATTTACTGTGTTTCAATGTTGCAAGAATCAATGAATATTTCACAGACCCCCTCTCTTACTGGAAGGGATTTTGCTGAATTTTGCATGAGACATGTTCCGTTGTCACATAAGGATTTCAACTGTGCTTTGAAGCACTTCTTTCATACGTGCGCACAGGTTTAACTGGAGACTAATGCAATTGCATGTAACAGCACAACTTCCATGTCTCCTGGAAGTCCACATGGACACCATCTGTGGATTTTCCCTCATCGATCTTTATTGTTACTTCTTCAAAAAACGGAATCAGATTCATAAGACACAATCTCCCACGTTGACTATCTCTAATCAGTCCCTATCTATCTAAATGCATTATTAACTTATCACTCGGAATCCTCTCCATTACTTTGCCTACCGAAGGTGTTAGGCTCACTGATCGATAGTTCCCAGGCTTTTCCTTGCAGTCCCTCTTAAATAGAGGCACAATATTAGCCAACCCCCAGTCTTCCAGCATCTCACCTCGTCACGTTTACACCAATCAGTGATCACCAATACACTAGTTCTACCCTACACTAGGGACAATTTACAAAAGGCAATTCACCCACAAACCTGCACTTCAATGGAATGTGGGAGGAAACGGGCGAAACATAGACATCCAATCCAATCCAATCCAACTTTATTTGTTAAGCACTTTAAGACAACCAATGTTGACCAAAGTGCTGTACAGAAGAAAAAACAAGACATCATAAACAGACAACATAACAGAACATAACATAACAGCTCACATAAGGCGCATAAATCACATATGAAATACAACAATAAATCAAAAGACATAAAACATGAGTAAAAATAATAGCCATGCAATAAGCAAACAAAATAAGAACCCAATCAAGCAAATAAAGTCGACATCTTACTGTGTATCAAAGGCCACGGAGAAGAGATGTGTTTTAAGAAGAGATTTAAAAACAGACAGAGAAGAGGCCTGTTTAATGTGGAGAGGCAGTTCGTTCCATAATTTGGGTGCCGACACAGCAAAGGCACGGTCCCCTCTGAGCTTCCGCATAGAAACATAGAAACACCAGCACCGCCATTCATTGTGATCGTGGCTGATCGTCCCCTATCAATAACCCGTGCCTGCCTTCTCCCCATATCCCTTGACTCCACTAGCCCCTAGAGCTCTATCCAACTCTCTTAAATCCATCCAATGACTTGGCCTCCACTGCCCTCTGTGGCAGGGAATTCCATAAATTCACAACTCTCTGGGTGATAAAGTTTTTTCTCACCTCAGTCATAAATGACCTCCCCTTTATTCTAAGACTGTGGCCCCTGGTTCTGGACTCGCCCAACATTGGGATGCATCAAGCTTGTCCAGTCCTTTTAGAATTTTATATCTTTCTATAAGATATCCCCTCGTCCTTTTAAACTCCAGTGAATACAAGCCTAGTCTTTTCCTCATATGACAGTCCCGCCATCCCAGGGATCAATCTCGTGAACCTACGCTGCACTGCCTCAATAACAAGGATGTCCTTCCTCAAATTAGGAGACCAAAACTGTACACAATACTCCAGATGTGGTCTCACCAGAGCCCTATACAACTGCAGAAGGACCTCTTTACTCCTATACTGAAATCCTCTTGTTAGGAAACAAGAACCCAGAGGAAACCCATGTGGTCACAGAGAGAATGTACACATCTCAACCAGGGCTTCAGCAATTTCTTCTCTCGCTTCCCACACTGTCCTCAGATATATCTGGAGATATTTGATATATCAGGAGATTAGTCTACCTACATATGCCTTACGACGTTCAGCACCTTCTCGACAACCCTCCAGACATCTCCATTAACTGTCCCAAATATACCTAGTCTTCATGTCCTTCTCTATGGAAAAACGCAGAGAAATACTCATTGAATACCTTGCCCATTCCCTGTGGCTCCACACAGAGATGGCTACTTTGGTTTCTAAAGGGTTCTATTCTCTCTCTAGTCACCCTGTTACCCTTGTGCAGGAAGGAACTGCAGATGCTGGTTTAAACCGAGGATAGACACAAAAAGCTGGAGTAACTCAGTGGGACAGGCAGCATCTCTGAAAAGAAGGAATGGGTGATGTTTCAGGTCGAGTCCCTTCTTCAGTCTGAAGATTAGTCCTCGATTCACCTACTCTGGGCAAGAGACTCTGTGCCTTATACTTATCCCATGCCGCCTTCGTTTTCCTGATCAGAGCCTCAATTTCTCTTGTCATCTAATCTTCCCTATGCCCACCTGCCTTGCCCTTCACTTTAACAAGAATGCCCTGAACTCATATTTAGTTTCGTTTAAGAAGGAACTGCAGATGCTGGAAAATTGAACGTAGACAAAAATGCTGGAGAAACTCAGCGGGTGCAGCAGCATCTATGGAGCGAAGGATATAGTCTACCTTTAAAGGTACACAAAATTGCTGGAGAAACTCAGCGGGTTCCAGCATCTGCAGTTCCCTTTTGAACACTAGTCTACCTTTAGTTTAGTTTAGATTAGTTTAGTATAGAGATACAGCGCGGAAACACCCACCGAGTCCGCGTCGACCAACGATCCCCGCACATTAACATTATTCTACATACACTAGGGACAATTGACAATTTTACCAAGCCAATCCATCTACAAACCTGTACGTCTTTGGCGTGTGGGAGGGAACCGGAGCACCCGGAGAAAACCCACGCAGATCACGGGGAGAACATACAGACAAGCACCCATAGTCAGGATCGAACCCGGGTCTCCCATGCTGTAAGGCAGCACATGTTCATGTAGCAGGCAGCACAAGGCAACACAGACTGATTCCTGGGATGGCAGGACTTTCATATGAAGAAAGACTGGATAGACTCGGCTTGTACTCGCTAGAATTTAGAATTTAGATTGAGGGAGGATCGTATAGAAACTGGGTTGGACAGGCTAGATGCAGGAAGATTGTTCCCGATGTTGGGGAAGTCCAGAACAAGGGGTCACAGTTTAAGGATATGGGGGATGTCTTTTAGGACCGAGATGAGAAAAACATTTTTCACACAGAGAGTGGAGAATCTGTAGAATTCTCTGCTACAGAAGGTAGTTGAGGCCAGTTAATTGGCTATATTTAAGAAGGAGTTAGATGTGGCCATTGTGGCTAAAGGGATCAGGGGGTATGGAGAGAAGGCAGGTACAGGATACTGAGTTGGATGATCAGCCATGATCATATTGAATGGCGGTGCAGGCTCGAAGGGCCGAATGGCCTACTCCTGCACCTATTTTCTATGTTTCTCTGTACCACTGCTCCACCGTGCCGTCCAAGCTAGTGGCACCGACAGTGGCGAGTTTCACAGACTGTGAACACAAATGTTTATTCAACAATACCCAGGCATTGACGCAACTTGAATATCTGTGCTGCAAGTTGGTTTCAGAGACAAATGAGCTCCTCTCCCCTCCAGCCCAGTGTCTGGTGCTCAATTGGACTGCCCTGGTCATTTTCCTTTGGTGCTTTAGTGCCTTGGTTGGGTCTTTTAATTAAAATAAAGCTAAATCAAGTTGAACTGGTGTCAATAGATCAGGAAGCTCCATTTACTCAAGTGTCCAATAAAGTAGAATCCTTTTAATATCGATAGATTATTTTCCCCTATCATGAGTGGATGAACGATACTTTATCACATGGACATGTCACAGTGAAAATCTTTGTTTTGCACACCATACACAAAGTAGCAAAGAATCGCCACGTACAGACCGCCGACTCAGCTAAATAGTGTTCAATGTACTCCCAATAGTCCCTCTTTGTTTCCTTTAGTTTAGAGATACAGCGCAGAAACAGGCCCTTCGGCCCACCGAGTCCGCTCCGACCAGTGATCCCCGCACATTAACAATATCCTACACACATTAGAGACAATTTACACATACACCAAGCCAATTAACCTACTAACCTGTATGTCTTTTGGTGTGTGGGAGGAAACCGAAGATCTCGGAGAAAACCCACGCAGATCACGGGGAGAACGTACAGACAGCACCCGTAGTCAGGTTCGAACCCTGGTCTCTGGCGCTGCAAGCGCTGTAAGGCAGCAACTCTACCGCTGCACCACTGTACCGCCCTTGTTCTCGACACCTCCCTCCCCATCCCACCCCCCTCATACCAGATCTCTTTGTGTTCTATTACCCATTATGCATTCGGTCCCTTTAAGGATGGCACAGCAGCACTCCGCAATAGTCCCCCCTACAACCGTTACATTGCAATCTCACCAGGGGAACAACTGCCAAACTGATTTGATTTTAACACTTGATTTTTGGATCATGGAAATATTAACTGAGAAGCGATCTTAAAGCATGGAACGTGTTTCCCTCAAATTCCTCACAACAGCAGAGCGGCACTTTGGAGCAGCGGTAGAGTTGCTGCCTTACATCGCCAGAGACCCGGGTTCGATCCTGACTACGGGTGCTGTCTGTTTGCATGTTCACCCTGTGACCGCGTGGGATTTCTCCGGGTGCTCTGCTTTGCTGCCACATTCCAAAGACATGCAGGTTTGTAGGTTAATTGGTTCCTGTATAACAGTTGCCCTTAGTGTGTCGGATGCAAAACTGGGATAAGGTAGAACTAGTGTGTGTGTGATCGTTGGTCAGCGCAGACTCGGTGGGCCGAAAGGCCTGGAAAGATTGAATGTGGAGAGGATGTTTCCACGAATGGGAGTGTCTAGGACCAGAGGCCATAGTTTCAGAATTAAAGGACGTACCTTAAGAAAGGTGATGAGAAGGAATTTCTTCTGTCAGAGGGTTGTGAACCCGTGGAATTCATTGCCACATAAGGCTGAGGAGGCCTCGTCGAAGAATATTTTTAAGGCGAAGATGGAGAGATTCTTGATTAGTACGGGTGTCAGGGGTCATGGGGAGAAGGCAGTAGACTGGGGTTGAGAGGGAAAGATAGATTAGTCATGTTTGAATGGCGGAGTAGCCCTGGTGGGCTGAATGGCCTAATTTTACTCCGAGACCTTATGAATAAGGGCAAACCCGATGCTAGGGTCGTGTGAGTGGGCGTATGGAAGGGTAGTGGGATATATCTCCGCTTCTTGGACACCTTCGTTAGTTCTGGGATTTCTCTTTTTTTTGTTTCTCTTGAAATGTTTTCTTTTCTTTTTCTTTCCCTTTTTACCTTTTTCTTTTTTTCCAATCTAGTTATTAGTTCATAAAATGTTAAAAATGAAGCAGTACGAAAATTGTACGACTGTTATGTCGATCATTTTCTTTTTGTACAATTGCTTCTAACAAAAATTAAATTAAATAAAAAAAACTTATGAATAAGGTCTTGTTTCCTTGTTGTATCACTAAACTAAACTAAACTAAACTAAACTAAACTAAATTAAACTAAACTAAACTAAATTAAACTAAACTAAACTAAACTAAACTAAACTAAACTAAACTAAACTAAACTAAACTAAATTAAACTAAACTAAACATGTTGCATTTAGATAACACCAGGGACACGGCCCAATGTCAAATGGCACTTACCCAAACACAATAAGACAAGATTAACTACATACTACACACACAAACCCTAATTACCAATCTCAATGGTTAATAATACCCCTAATAACCCAGCTCCTGTGAGGAATATAATCACCCCGATCATTAAATAATATTGCTGACTACCAGTGGCCTCATTGTTAAGCCATCATTCTCTCAGTGCTGATCACTGCAAACAACACGGAAGCTTTGTAGCCACAGCTTTGTGGCAATTTGTGGAGGCGGTTTTACAATCAGATAAAGCTGTACTCCGAGGCATGAAAGCATCTCCAGGATCTGAACAATGCCTGTCTATTAGGACAAAGAAAATATGAGATGGTGCAGATTAGAAAGTGGAATTAATGATCGCAGTGATGTACAGTAGGAGTTGGAGTCTACCTTCTTTTTCAAGAAGTACGGTCAATGTGAAATAAAATATAATAAAAAGGAACTGCGGATGCTGCTTTATACCAAAGATGGGCATAACATGCTGGAGTAACTCAGCGGGTCAGGCAGCATCTCTGGAGAGAAGGAATGGATGGATGATATTTTAGGTCGGCACTCTGCTTCAGATGGCTCCGTCTGACAAAGGATTCCAAGCCGAAATGTCACATATCCATTCTCTTTATTGATGCTGCCTGACCCGCTGAGTTACTCCAGCTATCTGCTGTTCCTGTGAAGTTTGTATCAAGACTTGGACCACTTGTGGCGTGTCAAAAAGCAATTCCAGTCGACCATACTGATTAATTGAGAGATACAGCAGGGAAACAGACCCTTCAGCCCGCTGAGTCCATTCTGACCATCGACCACCCGTTCTATGCTATTCCATTTTTTATGCACTAACGTTGTATTTGTCCCTGCCTCAACTACCTCCTCCAGCAGCTCATTCCACACACCCACCATCAGTATTAGTGGTTGTGCCAGAATGAATGGCTGGGTTACTTTGGTTCTGAACATAGTACATACAGTACAGGATGGAAACAGACCCGCTCACCAAAATGGCCGCGGCAAACATGAGCCAAATTAAACTAATCTCCTCTTCCTGCACATGCACTATTGTGGGGCGTATCACTGATGGGGATGAGTCAGAATATAGAAGAGAGATCGAGCAACTGTCCATATGGTGCCAGCACAATAACCTGGCCCTCAACACCAGCAAAACCAAGGAACTGATTGTGGACTTTGGAAGGAGTAGGAGGGGGACCCACAGCCACATTTATATCAGCGGGTCGATGGTTGAAAGGGTCAAGAACTTCAAATTCCTGGGCGTGCACATCTCTGAAGATTTTTCCTGGTCCGAGAACACTAACGCAATTATCAAAAAAGCTCATCAGCGCCTCTACTTCCTGAGAATATTACGGAGAGTCGGATTGTCAAGGAAGTCTCTCTCTAACTTCTACAGGTGCACAGTCGAGAGCATACTGACCGGTTGCATCGTGGCTTGGTTCGGCAATTTGAGCGCCCTGGAGAGGAAAAGACTACAAAAAGTAGTAAACACTGCCCAGTCCATCATCGGCTCTGACCTTCCTTCCATCGAGCGGATTTATCGTAGTCGCTGCCTCAAAAAGGCTGGCAGTATCATCAAAGACCCACACCATCCTGGCCACACACTCATCTCCCTGCTACCTTCAGGTAGAAGGTATAGGAGCCTGAAGACTGCAACAACCAGGTTCAGGAATAGCTACTTCCCCACAGCCATCAGGCTATTAAACCTGGCTCGGACAAAACTCTGATTATTAATAACCACTTTCTGTTATTTGCACTTTACCAGTTTATTTATTTATTCATGTGTGTATATATTTATATCATGGTATATGGACGCATTTATCAGTTTTGTAGTAGTTCTGTGTGCTTAAGCAAAGCAAGAATTTCATTGTCCTATACAGGGACACATGACAATAAACTCACTTGACTTGACTTGCTCCTCTCCCTCCACTCCCTGCACATTCATGTGCCAATGTAAAAGCCTCTTCGACGCCGTTATTAAACGTATAAAACAAGTGAAACAGCTCATCTTTCTCAGCCTGGCCGCAGACACTCCAATCACAATGACAGGTAACTCATTCAGTTGCAGCAGTCGTGGGCAATACAGTAGCACCTTCTGCAGGTATCTAGAGAAGCAACGAAGGTGACCTTGGCAGCATCATTCTCAGTCAGTCAGCAAGTACAAATAAACTTTTCTGAACATTAACCAAGTGTTTCACCAGCTGAGAACATTATGTTACGAGTTATCAAGGATTGCCTTTGCAAATCTTAGCCAATAATAGACTCATACGCTGATGTACTAATTCAAGCCCATGCTCCCAAAATGTTCAATTCAGTTGCCCATTGAACTAATTGTTGGCCAGTTCCACTGCGAGCACTTTTACCCCTGAGGCATTGTGATTATGGCTTCAAATCCCACCAGTGAAATGAGAAGAGAAATCCAGGCTCATGTTCCAACACAGCACTGTCGGAGGTTATCACCAGTCCACTCCTTCTCTCAATGGGAAATAAGAGAGGGGAGGTAAAAATAGAGTTATAGTCGTGCAGTCACACAGCACAGAAACAGGCCCTTCGGCCCAACTTGCCCTTGCCGGCCAAACTGCCCCATCTATGCGAGTCCCAACTGCCCACATTTGTCCCCATCCCTCTAAACCTTTCCTATCCATGTACCTGTCCAAACGCCTTTTAAATGTTGTTATATAACATGTCTCAGCGACCTTCTCTTGCAGCTTGTTCCATGCACCTCTGTGTGAAAAAGTTTCCCCTCAAGTTGCTATTAAATCTTTCCCTCTCACCTTAAAAATATGTCCTGTTGTTCTTACTTCCCACTGCGCTGGATAAAAGACTGTGCGTTCGCCCTTTCTATTTCTCTCATGATCTTATACATCTCTATCAGATCATCCCTCAGCCCCCTGTGCTCCAAGGAATAGAGTCCGTGACTTCCCAACCTATCCCTGTAGCTCAGGCTCTTGTCCTGGAAACATTCTTGTAAATCCTCTCTGCATTCTGTCAAGCTTAATGACAGGGTAACAAAAACAACACAAATGCAGCCTCGCCAATGCAGGGCGGCACAGTGGTGCAGCGGTAGAGTTGCTGCCTTACAGCGCTCGCAGCGCCAGAGACCCGGGTTCGATCCTGACTACAGGTGCTGTCTGTACGGAGTTTGTGCATTCTCCCCGTGACTGCGTGGGTTTTTCACCAAGATCTTCGGTTTCCTCTCGCACCTCAAGGTAAAATTGGCTTGGTAAATGCAAAAAATGTCCCTAGTGTGTGCAGGACAGTGTTAAAGCCCTGTCCCACGGTACAAGTTCATTCCAAGAGCTCTCCCGAGTTTAAAAAAAAAATCAAACTCGTGGTAAGCACGGAGAATGAACGTAGCGGGTACGTCGGATCTCGGGGACGTCTCTTAGCGCTAACGGCAGGTACTCGGGAAGACTCGCTAACGGCAGGTAAGCACGGGAAGACTCGTGAAGATTTTCCAACATGTTGAAAAATGTCCACGAGAGCCCCGAGTACCGACGAGTGGCCATTACCGTAAATCTCCGAGTTTGAATCCAGGGCAAACTCGGGAGAGCTCTTGGAATGAACTCGTACCGTGGGGCTGGGGTTTTAATATGTGGGCATCGCTGGTCAGTGCGGACCCGGTGGGCCGAAGGGCCTGTTTCCGCGCTGCATCTGTAAACTAGAAAAAAATGTCTTGTACAACCGTAACATAATATTCCAATTGCCTTGACTGATGAAGGCCAATGTACCGAAAGGCTTCTTCACCACACTATCTACCTGTCACCCCACTTTCAGGGAATGATGTACCTGCTCTCCGGGATCCCTCTGCTCTACAACACTCCCCAGGGCTCTGCCATTCAATGTGAAGGCTCTAAAATACAGCACCTCACACTGATCTGCGTTAAACTCCATGAATGATTACTCTTTCATCGTTTAGGATACCGCCCACTTTATGGGCCTGTCCCACGTAGGCCATTTTTTGGGCAACAACAGGTGACTGCCACAAAGTTTTCAACATGTTGACATTTTTTCGACGACAGTGGCGACAATTTTTGCTGTCGTAGGTTGTGGGTGAATTCCATTAAAATTAGTCCCTGGCAGTCGCCTGAAGAGTCGTCTAAGTGGGACAGGCCTATTATTTAATGTCATTAGCAAACCTGTTAATCATTGCCTCTTTTTCTCTTGGCACAGATGCTGCCTGAATTGTTGAGTTTTTCCAGCATTTCCTGTTTCCTGTTCTTGTACATGATAACAATGCATTACATCAGAAAATAAAAGGCAGAGAACCATTGTTTGTGACCTGCCTCAACATTTCTCCTGTCTGAAGAAGGGTCCCAACATTTACATTTACTTTACTTCAGAGATACAGTGCAGAAACAGGCCCTACAGCCATGGAGTCAGCGCTGACCAGCACAGTACATCAGCACCATCCTACACACTAGGGACAATTTATCAGCTTTACCAAAGAAAGAGAGCGAGAGAGAGAGACAGAGAGAGAGACAGAAGAAGGGAGAGACTGAGATGGAGAGAGGGAGGGAGGGAGGGAGGGAGGGAGGGAGAGAAACTGGAGCACCCGGAGAAAACCCAGAGGGTCAATAGACAATAGACAATAGGTGCAGGAGTAGGCCATTCGGCCCTTCAAGACAGCACCGCCATTCAATGTGATCATGGCTGATCATCCACAATCAGTACCCCATCTCCATATCCCTTAACTCCGCTATCCCTAAGAGCTCTATCTAACGGAGACGGAGTCACACGGAGAATGGACAAACTCCGTACAGACAAGCTCCTGAAGTCAGGATCGAACCCGGGTCTCTGGTGCTGTAAGGCAGCAACTCGACTGAAACGTTGCCTGTCCATTCCCTCCACAGATGCTGCCCGACCGGCTGAGTTACTCCAGTGCTTTGCGGTTTGCATTAGTAAAGGATTGCCGAGTCTGGATGCTCGCTGTGCTGTGTGGCTGCGTTACTGCCGTGAATTATCCAATGCTTCACTGGCGGTGATGGAGTAGGGAAGGAGTGATGTAAATGGCAATCTTTTCTCTTTGAAAATAAGTCATCAGGATAATGAAGGTGTTGGAGCAGGGAGATCACAAGAGTACGCGAGGCTGGCAATATTCACCGTCCAAGGCCTGTGCTACGGTTTGTTCCGTGGTTTAGGCAAACACTTATTTTTAGAGTTCAACACTTATAGAAATGAAAGTGGGTCAGCTCCTCGTGGAGCGCGGCGAGAGAGCTGTGAGAGCCATGACCACAATCCAGAGCACTCCAGTGAAACACAAAGGAAGGTCGGCAGCCTGGGGAAGATATGATTCTCACACTTCAAATATCCCAAGCTGGCAAATTGCTCCAGTGTCACTTTCAGGACTGGTGTGTTCATAGACGCACTCCTCCCCAACCCCCACCCCTGCCCCCCTCTCTCTCTATCTCTCCATCTTTTTCAGAGCGGAGAGCGAGAGACAGAGGGGGGGGGGGGGGGATAGAGCGACGCGAGAGAGAGAGAGCGAGAGAGTCGAGCGCGAGAGAGAGAGAGAGCGAGAGAGAAGAAGGAGAGAGAGAAGAGAGAGAGATGAGAGACGAGAGAGACGAGAGAAGAGCGAGAGAGAGAGAGAGAGAGAGCATCCTAAGAAAAAAAGAGAGAAAAAAAGAGAGGAGAGAACAAAGAGAGAGAGAAAAAGAGAGAGAAAATAGCGAGAGAAAAAAAAGAAAGAGAAAAAGAAAGAGAACGAGAAAGAACAGAGAAAGAGAAATGAGAAAGAACAGAGCAAGCGAAAAGAGACCGAGACAGTAAGATGAAAGAGAAAAGGAGAAGAGAAAGAAAGAGAAAGAGAGAATAGAGAGAAAGAGAGAAAGTGAAATCTCTCCCTCTCTCCCTCTCTCTCTCTCTCTCTCTCTCTCTCTCTCTCTCTATCCCCCCCTAGTATATATATTACTGTGGCCAAACATGAACACCCTGAGGGCTATTCTTAGAAATGCCAGAGGAGGTAGTTGAGGCTGGGACTATCCTAACATTCAAGAAACAATTAGACAGGTGGTACATAGATAAGACAATTTTGGAGGGATATGGACCAAGCGCAGGCAGGTGGGACTAGTATACAGTGGCTTGCAAAAGTATTCATACCCCTTGAACTTTATGTGATTTTATGTGATAGACCAACACAAAGTGGCGCATAATTGTGAAGTGGAAGGAAAATGATACATGATTTTCAAATTTTTTTACAAATAAAAAACTGAAAAGTGTGGCGTGCAAAAGTATTCAGCCCCCTTTACTCTGATACCCCTAAATAAAATCCAGTGCAACCAATTGCCTTCAGAAGTTACCTAATTAGTAAATAGAGTCCACTTGTGTGTAATCTAATCCCAGTATAAATACAGCTGTTCTGTGAAGGCCTCAGAGGTTTGTTAGAGAACATTAGTGAACAAACAGCATCATGAAGCCCAAGGAACACACCAGACAGGTCAGGGATAAAGTTGTGGAGATGTTTAAAGCAGGGTTAGGTTATAAAAAAATATCCCAAGCTTTGAACATCTCACGGAGCACTGTTGAATCCATCATCCGAAAATGGAAAGAGTATGGCACAACTGCAAACCTACCAAGACATGGCCGTCCACCTAAACCGACAGGCCGGGCAAGGAGAGCATTGATCAGAGAAGCAGCCAAGAGGCCCATGGTAACTCAGGAGGAGCTGCAGAGATCCACAGCTCAGGTGGGAGAATCTGTCCACAGGACAACTATTAGTCGTGCACTCCACAAATCGGGCCTTTATGGAAGAGTGGCAAGAAGAAAGCCATTGTTGAAAAAATGCCATAAGAAGTCCCGTTTGCAGTTTGCCACAAGCCATGTGGGGGACACAGCAAACATGTGGAGTAAGGTGCTCTGGTCAGATGAGACCAAAATTGAAGTTTTTGGCCTAAATGCAAAATGCTATGTGTGGCGGAAAACTAACACTGCACATCACCCTGAACACACCATCCCCACTGTGAAACATGGTGGTGGCAGCATCATGCTGTGGGGATGCTTTTCTTCAGCACGGACAGGGAAGCTGGTCAGAATTGATGGGAAGATGGATGGAGCCAAATACAGGGCAATCTTGGAAGAAAATCTGTCAGAGTCTGCAAAAGACTTGAGACTGGGGCGGAGGTTCACCTTCCAGCAGGACAACGACCCTAAACATACAGCCAGAGCTATAATGGAATGGTTTAGATCAAAGCATATTCATGTGTTAGAATGGCCCAGTCAAAGTCCAGACTTAAATTCAATTGAGAATCTCTGGCAAGACTTGAAAATTACTGTTCACAGACGCTCTCCATCCAATCTGACTGAGCTTGAGCTATTTTGCAAAGAAGAATGGGCAAAAATTTCAATCTCTAGATGTGCAAAGCTGGTAGAGACATACCCCAAAAGACTTGCAGCTGTAATTGCAGCGAAAGGTGGTTCTACAAAGTATTGACTCAGGGGGGCTGAATACTTTTGCACGCCACACTTTTCAGTTTTTTATTTGTAAAAAAAATTGAAAACCATGTATCATTTTCCTTCCACTTCACAATTATGCACCACTTTGTGTTGGTCTATCACATCAAATCCCAATAAACGTTTGTGGTTGTAACGTGACAAAATGTGGAAAAGTTCAAGGGGTATGAAAACTTTTGCAAGCCACTGTAGCTGGGACATGTTGGACGGTATGGGCAAGTTGGACTGAAGGGCCTGTTTCCACACTATATCACTCTCTGATTCTAAATATTGACCTGACACTAACACTATCCTACACACACACACACGCTAGGGACAATTTACAATTTACATTTATACCAAGCCAATCAACCTACAAACCTGTACGTCTTTGGAGTGTGGGAGGAAGCTGAAGATCTCGGAGAAAACCCACGCGGTCATGGGAAGAACGTGCAAAGTTCGTACAGGCAGCACCCGTCGTCGGGATCTAACCTGGGTCTCTGGTGCTGTAAGCGCTGTAAGACAGCAGCTCTATCACTGCACCACCATGCCACCCCATTGTAATAGATTGCCACCTTATCCACCGGCCAAAACATTCAGTCCCTCCACTAACGCACTGTGTCCACAGCAACGTCAGCAGATCGCACTGTAGCTACTCACCCAGGCTTTTCCCAAACACCTCACACGTTGACTATGAAGGATCAGGAAGGAGGCAGATGGGAAAGGAGGCTCCCCCTAGATCACACATCAACTGTTCATCCATCGCCACAGGGCCAGTCCTCTGCTACTTGATCACAGCACTGGGGAAGTGCATTCACCGCAAGAACCCCAGCGGTCAAGGGCGGAGGCTCACACCACTCTCAGTGGCAATTAGAGATGAGTGGAAAATCCCAGCCTTGCCAACAATGCTGGCCTCACACAGTAAAATATAGTGAGACAAAAACATCTCTGTAGAAGGGTCTTAACCCGAAACGTCACCTATACGTTTCTCCAGAGATGCTGCCTGACCCGATAAGTTACTCCAACACTTTGTGTTGCAATATCTAACACCGATTACAGATCCACGGCAATTTCATTTGTTTGCAATCTAATTGGATTTTGTTTTGATTATGTAGACATCCCTGCATGTGTAGCTGAGTCGGTTAATTAGTTTAGAGATGCAGCATGGATACAGGTTATTTGTCCCATCATCTTGAAACCGGAGCACCCGGAGGAAGCCCACGCGGTCACAGGGAGAACGTACAAACTCCACACAGACAGCACTTGAGGTCAGGATCAAACCTGGGTCTCTGGCATTGTGAGGCAGCAGCACTACCCACTGCACCACAGTGCCGCCCATCCTACAGCATCAACCATCTCCTTCTCACCACATTACTTGGTTGCTCATTGCATTTTTTATTGAATGGAACCAGACCTTGCTATTTCACAGACACTAGGCTCGAGCAACTTCTGCCTATTCCTGGAATTATTACAAATCTTTAAGATAGTGATTATTGAATCAATCATCATTGGGTCAATGGCAGATCAGGGAAGATGTTTACGAATGGGTTGGTGATTAAATATCAAGGGAGACCAGATAGTGCATTAAATATCAAGGGAGACCAGGTAGTAAATGAATCTCCATTCATTTGAAATGGACAAAGTTTAAAGAAGATATGGGGCAAGTTTTTTTTACACTGAGGGTGGCGAGTGCCTAGAACGTGCTGCCGGGGTTGGTGGTGGAGGCAGCCCAGATCATCACACAAACCAACCTCCCTTCTATTGTTTAAGAAAAAACTGCAGATGGTGGAAAAATCGAAGGTAGACAAAAATGCTGGAGAAACTCAAGCGGGTGAGGCAGCGTCTATGGAGAGAAGGAATAGGCGACGTTTCGGATCGTGAGCCTTGGGAGTCTTTAGAGATACAGCACGGAAACAGGGCCTTTGTCCCACCGAGTCTGCACCGACCAGCGATCCCCGTACACTAACATTATCCTACACACTGGGGACGATTTCCAATTTTAACAAAGCCAATTAACCTACAAACCTGTACGTCTTTGGAGTGTTGGTGGAAACCGGAGCACCCAGAGAAAACCTACATGGTCACGGGGAGAACGTACAAACTTCATGCAAATATCACCCGTAGTCAGGATCGAACCCGGGTCTCTGGCGCTGTAAGGCAGCAACTCTAACTCTGTTCTGTGTTCTGCTCACTGAGGGCTATGCAGCTGAGCTCAGGGTTTGGAGGGAGTGAGGGGTGAGTGAAGGAGGGAGTGCCACCCCATTGTATTTTCTGGCCTAATCTATAAAGGTTGCACTGATCCTTGCCTGCAGACATGCTGGCTCAGGGGAATGGCACCATAAAATATAAAAGGACAGAGATGTCCCTGGCAAAGGCATGAAATGCTGCTGCAGTGGAGAGAGCAAACTAATTGGGTCAGAACATTACTGAGGCCCAAAGGAGCGTTCAAAACACAAGACGTGTACAACATTATACCTTCTCTGTATTGGTTTTAGTTTAGTTTATAGATAGAGCAGAAACAGGCCCTTCGGCCCACCACATCCATGCCGACCAGCGACCCCCGCACACTAACACTATCCTAAACACAATAGGGACAGGTTCTCTGGATACTTTCAAGAGAGAGCTAGATAAGGCTCTTAAAGATAGCGGAGTCAGTGGATATGGGGAGAAGGCAGGAACGGGGTACTGATTGTGGATGATCAGCCATGATCACAGTGAATGGCGGTGCTGGCACGAAGGGCCAAATGGCCTACTCCTGCACCTATTGTCTATTGTCTGATTACGACTATACCAATTAACCTACAAAACTGTACGTCTTTGGAATGTGGGAGGAAACCGGAGCTCCTGGAGAAAACCCGCGTGATCACGGGGAGAAGGTACAAACTCCGTACAGACAGCACCCGTGGTCAGGGTGGAACCCGGGTCTCTGGCGCTGTGAGGCAGCAACTCTACCGCTGCACCACCGTGCCTTCAATGGTTCAATGATACTTTGTTGCCGCATGTACCTAGGTACAGTGAATTTATTTATTTTGTTTATGGTTCGGTGACAAGCCTACTTGGCACAATCATGAGTACATGATAGTAGACCACACTGAGTCTGTACACACAAGTCAATCTTAGCTGGGTGTTTATGCCCTCAGATTAATAACTGCCCAGTTCTAAAATAAAAACTGAAAGTGCAGTAAATATTCAGCAGGTCAGGCAGCATCTGTGAAGGGAAAGTGTTTGCATGTTTCACCACTGACTGTGTGGGCTTCCCCTAGGATGCTCCATCATCATGATGCCCATTATAGACGTCTCCCATCCTAATTACATTATTGTGCTTAATACTCATTAACTGACTTTCCACTGCATAATTATACAGCTCGTTTAACCCTCATCAATTCATTATCCACATTCTCATTACATTTATATTCTTAGTGCCCATATTCCTCATGTCAACTGATTTAATTCATATTCTGATGAAGGATCATTGACTGGAAACATTAACTCTGTTTCTTCCTCCACAGAAGCTCCCTGACCTGACGACTGAAGACATTGCTTTCTGTTTTGTTTCAGGTTTCCAGCACCTCTAACTCTATTTGCTCTTCATCCAGAGCGGCATGGTGGCGCAGCGGTAGAGTTGCTGCCTCACAGCGCCAGAGAACCGGATCCGATCCCGACTACGGGCCCTGGACCGTACGGTGTTTGTACGTTCTCCCCGTGACCTGTGTGGGTTTTCTCCGAGATCTTTGGTTTCCTCCCACACTCCAAAGTCGTGCAGGTTTGTAGGTCAATTGGCTCGGTATCAATGTAAATTGTCCCTAGTCTGTGTGGTATAGTGCTAATGTGCAGGTGTCGCTGGTTGACACAGTTTCTGTGCTAACCAGCGGAGGGCCTGTTTACGTGCTATATCTCAAAACTAAACTAAGCTAACCTAAACTGAAGTATAGGACTAGTGAATATTACCAACTCCTCAGCATCCCTGTCTCACTCCTCCTAACCCTGACGGCTTTGATTGGAATTACTTTGAATGATTTATGGGGCGGTTTCACCCTGTGTAAATATAACTCTTGCCGCTCGTTTCAATTCTCAGAATATAACATATTCATCGTGGGGGTGCTGACCTCAGCCGTCACCACTCTCCTCACCTGCCTTGAATTTGTTCTCAGACAGGTTTGCTGCCTCACAGCCAGGAGCTGCTAACATTGATGTTCAGAAAATTACTCCTTCACTGTAAGAAGGATAAACTAGTTGCACTTGTCCCTGCATCCCAGTACCAACATTGTTGTCTACAGATGTTAGGGTAGCAAGATGGCGCAGCGGTAGAGTTGCTGCCTTACAGCGCCAAAGACCCGGGTTCGATCCTGACTCTGGCCGTTGTCTGTACGGAGTTTTCCCCGTGGCCGTGCGGGTTTTCCCCGGGTGTTCCGGTTTCCTCCCACACTCCAAAGATGTAATTGGCCTGGGATAAGAGGTAAATGTCAGAGGTAAATGTAAAAATTGTCACGTGTCAGAGGTTTTGGGGAGAAGGCAGAGAAATGGGGTTAGGAGAGAGAGATAGATCAGCCATGATTGAATGGTGGAGTAGACTTGATGGGCCGAATGGCCTAATTCTACTCTAATCACGTATGACCTTATGACATTGTAGGACAGTGTTAATGTGAGCGGGGATCGCTGGTCGTTGCAGACTCGGTGGCTCGTTGTGTCTCGGAACTAAACTAAACTAAACTCTAATGAAAATTATTTCAAACAAGCACAGTTGTCACTAATCAGATAATATTTCACCTTGGAGCTGCCCATAATTTGATTCTCACGTGCCTGTTAACTTCCCTTTAAACCGCCCAGAGAGGCATTTAATTGCAACCTCGCTGAAGCTAATGCCATATGTGCTGCTCAGAAGTGACAAGGCTTCACTATAGTCAGAGGAGGTTTGTGATGCATAGGATCGATTATAATAAACTCATTGGGCACCAAGGGTTTGGGCACGAGAGATATAAAGGCATTACAGATCTGATCCAGGCAACTGCAGGTCCAGTAGCTCGACTGTGGTAGCAGTTAACAAGATTAGGAATCATCATAAGGCGTAGGTTACTGGGCAAGAATTGAATTACAGATGGAATAACTGGTTAAGCAGAGGGTCCTGCTGTTTCAGACCACCAACAAGCTTACCACAAGGGGATACGGGTAATGGAGTTGTGTAGGCAGGAACTACAGATGCTAGTTTAAACCGAAGATAGCCACAAATTGCTGGAGTAACTCAGTGGGACAGGCAGCATCTCTGGAGAGAAGGAACGGGTGACGTTTCGGGTCAAGACCCTTCTTCACACTGGACCCGAAACGTCAACCATTCATTCTCTCTCGAGATGTTGCCTGTCCCGCTGATTTACTCCAGCATTTTGTATCTATCTACGGGTAAATGAGTTGTTAAAATCAGACTACGCTGGGAAAATGACAAGGATATCAGCGTCGACAGTCCACAGACCTCCGTCCCAGTTCAATGTCCTGTTCAACTGAACCATTCAACCAACAACTAGAGAGCAGTCCGCAACTGCTACCTGCCTCGTTAGAGACCCTTGGACTATCTTTGATCGAACTTTACTGGACTTTAAGTTGCATTAGACATTATTGCACAGAGTTTATACGTTCTTCCTGTGATTACGTGCGTTTTCTCCAGGTGCTCCGGTTTCCTCCCACATGCGAAAGACATGCGGGTTTGTAGGTTAATTGGTTTCTGTCAATTGTCCCTAGAGTGCAGGACAGAACTATGTTTACGGGTGTGAACGTGTTGGGCCATGCTGTATGTCTAAACTAAACTAAACTAAACTAAACTATACTAAACTAATCCAAAGTAAACGAGCTACCAGAGGACCTAGTTGAGGCAGGTACTATAACTGCATTTAAAAGACATTTGGACAGGTACATGGATAGGAAAGGTTTAGAAGGATATTGGCCAAATGTGGACAGGTGGAACTAGTGTGGACTGTGCATATTCGTTGACATGGGCAAGATGGGCTGTAGGGCCTTTTTCCGTGCTGTATGTCTATGATATTGGTTACAAATACAAAGTGTGGTGTCCTAGCCTTCATTGGCAGCACCAGATGAGGACAACAATTCCATGGAACAATCTGTGGCAATCCAAGTTAGACACTGAGTCTGGATCAGAAACACCAAAAATCCCAGGGGACAGGAAATCACAAAATCTTACAGCACAGCAGGACAGTGAGTAGCCAGCATGCCTGAACCTGGCTCTGAAGAAGGCTCGACCCTAAACGTCACCCATTCCTTCTCTCTGTCCTGCGGAGATACTCCAGCATTTTGTGTCTATCTTGCCTGAACCTGGTGTCAGGCAGACTGGAGGTATTTTGGGGGGCAGCTATGGACTGTCGGTGATATTGCACTCTGCATTCACAATCAACTCACAGCCTGATACATTTACAGACATTTTGTGATAACAAACAAAGCCAAGTATCTGTAGAGACAAAGAACTGCAGATGCTGGTTTATACTAAAGATAGACACAAAGTGTTGGAGTAACTCAGCAGGTCAAGCAGCGTCTCTGGAGAAAAATTCTAGGTGAATAAGGGTCGGGACCCTTTTTCAGACCGAAAGTAGGGGGTCGGGGTGGGGAAGGGGGAGGTAAAGAGTTGGAGGCAAGAAAACACCAGGAACAGTCAGGGCCAGCCACCGATGACCACAGGTAGGGCAGTGCCTGGTTGGACCATTGTTGGCTTGGGAAGGTGTGACCTCAAGAGATACAATGTAGAGAACCATGGAACTGGTAAAAGAGTGAGGGTGGAGGAAGGGAGGAAGGAGGGAGGAGGGAGGAGGAAGGAGGGAGGGTAGGGGAGGGGATTGTGAGATTAAGTTACTTAAAATTAGAGAATTTGATGTTCATACCTCTAGGTTGCAAGATACCACGTATTTGGCTTCTCTCTGGACATGGAGGAGGCCCAGGACAGAAAGGTCAGTTAGGGAATGAGAAGAGAAATATCTCCCCAGCAGCATTAACAAACATTTGGAATTATCCAACCATCTCCAGAATTTAAATATTAAACTTCCAAGTATTAATTGCCTGGAGATGTTTTAATGAGATATGAAATTCTGTTGAACTATATAGCATTTATCCCTTGTCGAGATGAGAGTGGTCACAAAAGACTGTTTGTGAAACATTGTCTAATTCCTAGACAGACACAAAATGCTGGAGTAACTCAGCGCGACAGGCAGCATCTCCGGAGAGAAGGAACGGGTAACGTTTCTGGCCGAGACCCTCGTCTAATCCCTGTTCCAATTGGCGGGGCAAGTTTGCAACAGGTGGGTTTATGAGAATGTGAGAATATTTCCAAGAATATCTCCATTGGGAATTGGAAAGACCAAGGTGTACCACGGGGATCCGTGTCTGTGTCTCTGCCTCTCATTTACACATCAGCAAAAACCATCTGCGAGCTGCATACACCTGCAGACAAGGTGACAACAGGGGTGTGAGGCTTGGAAGACGAGGCAGGTGATTCACTGAGTGTTCGACACAACTCATTGACAAAATGGCACTGGCACACACAACGCACCACACAATGGGGGCAATGAGACACGCGGCACAAGAAAACTACAAGATGAAGTGAGGGCAGTCAGTCTAGTTCCTGGTACATTACGTTTAATTATGTGCTGGGCTGCACGGTGGAGCAGCGGTAGAGTTGCTGCCTTACAGCACTTGCAGCGCCAGAGAGCCGGGTTCGATCCTGACTATAGATGCTGTCTGTACGGAGTTTGTACGTTTTCCCCGTGAGCTGCCTGGGTTTTCTCCCGGATCTCCGGTTTCCTCCCACACTCCAAAGACGTACAGGTTTGTAGGTTAATTGGCTTGGTATAAATGTAAATTGTCCTTAGTGTGTGTGCGATTGTGTTAATGTGCGGATTAGGTGGGACAAAGGGTCTGTTTCCGCACTGTACCTCTAAACAAAACGACACTAAACTAAACTGCCCAGCCTTGTAAAACCTCTGCCCACTCTTACCTCTCCCGCAGATTCACACAACGTGCTCTGGCCACTTGCTCTTCCCTGAATGTAATCATTCAACCTTTGGTGAGCCTATAAACTACTAAATGTCTCGCCTTGGATAAAGTTGCTGCTTTACAGTGTCAGAGACCCAGGTTCGATTCTGACCACTGATGCTGTCTGTACGGAGTTTGTACGTTCCCCCTGTGACTGCGGGGGTTTTCTCCGGGTGCTCCGGTTTCCTCCCGCATCCCAAGGTTGTTAGATTAATTGGCTTTGGTAATGTGTAATTAATTAATTTATTAGCCAAGTATGTAAACATACAAGGAATTAGATTTGCCGACAGTCAGACAAAAAGGCAGCAAGATACCTAACCACATAAAAATTAAACATAGACTTAAACAGCCACCACAGCTGTGTGTGAGAATCCCCAGGGACACAGCATAAGCGGAGACCCACAGCCATCAGTTCAATGTCTGGGCCACACACACTCCGTCACTGTGATGTGACCAGAGTTGTACCGACCGCTATCACTCTCTCTGCAGTCCCTGTCCCCCCGAACAGTCAGAAAGCCGTCCACACTCGCACTAGACTCATGGAACCATGTCCCCACAAACACCGAGATCACTGCACTCACGGCATCCCTCCGAGTCCCCATCAGCGCAGGCAGCATGTCCATCTTGTGTTGTCGGTGGCATCACATCCCTCACTGTGATGGAAGGCAAATAACTTATACCTTCTTTCCTGCTTTTGTCCCGCAGTCAGGGCAATCGAACCTCACGCAGGCGGCGATCGAAGGTCCCGCGATCAGGGCGGTCGAAACTCCTGCGGTTGGAGCTTCCACAGTCCATCCCTAACAAAGGGACCGCCAGCTCCATGATGTTAAAGCCACAATGCAGATGGACATAGAAGGAAAAAGTTGCATCTTCGTCGAGGAACGAGATAAATCCCCCAACCCCCACCCTCACATAATACAAAAACTCAAGGCACATTAAAAACATACAAGTAAACACAGTAAACACAGACCAAAACAGCAAAAGAAGAAAAAGATGAGACGTGCTGTTGGCACGGCTGCCATGTACGGCACCAGCGCTGGAAGAGACTGTATGACATTGTAACTGGTGATTGTTGGTCGGCACAGACTCGCTGGTCTGAAGGGCCTGTTTCCACGCCGTATCTCTCAACTATAACCAAACCTGATTTGCATATCAAGTCATGCATCCAGTCTTTAATTTTATGATAATTTATTAATTGATTCATTCATTCATTCATTCAGGAAAAGACTACAAAAAGTAGTAAACACTGCCCAGTCCATCATCGGCTCTGACCTTCCTTCCATCGAGGGGATTTATCGCAGTCGCTGCCTCAAAAAGGCTGGCAGTATCATCAAAGACCCACACCATCCTGGCCACACACTCATCTCCCTGCTACCTTCAGGTAGAAGGTACAGGAGCCTGAAGACTGCAACAACCAGGTTCAGGAATAGTTACTTCCCCTCAGCCATCAGGCTATTAAACCTGGCTCGGACAAAACTCTGATTATTAGCAACCACTTTCTGTTATTTGCACTTTACCAGTTTATTTATTCATGTGTGTATATATTTATATCATGGTATATGGACACATTTATCTGTTTTGTAGTAAATGCCTACTATTTTCTGTGTGCTTAAGCAAAGCAAGAATTTCATTGTCCTATACAGGGACACATGACAATAAACTCACTTGAACTTGAACACATCAGAACCAAACCTTTCTGCACTATGAGGATGGAACAGAAGGAACAGCCTCTCCCTCTCCACTCCCGACTTCACACAAACCCTCAGGAAGGAAGTACAGGATCGTTCTGTACATTTTGGATATATATTATTTAATCTCATCAAAGCTTTCGGGACCAGGTTATTACCAGATCTATTTCTAGTCAGGCACAGTTCAATTACTCGAGACCTCATTTATTGGAATTTAAAAGGAAAATTAAACCTGCAATCGGTAATATTGAGGTTGTCTGAGGTTTGATATTTATCCAATTCTTGCTTTGATCAGCCTTGCATCACATTAATAGTTTTCCAATTGCAACCAGAGGTTTTCCATGGCGGGTTCAATGGATGATTCAAGGTCTCCACTCACCAGTCAGCTATCTGATTCATCATGATGAGGGGTTTGGTTAGAACTAGGGCGGCACGATGGCGCAGCGGTCGAGTTGCAGCCATGCAGCATCAGAGACCCCGGTTCGATCCTGACTACAGGTGCTGTCTGTATGGAGTTTGCATGTTCTCCCCGAGGCCTGTGTGGATTTTCCCCGGATGCTCCAGTTTCATTCCACACTGCAAAGATGCACAGGTTTGGAGGTTGTGTGTAGGAAGGAACTGCAGATGCTGGTTTAAACCGATAGTCACAAAAAGCTGGAGTAACAGTTTTGCCCCAAACTTGGTAACTACTGGGCAGTGGTTTTTAAAACCATCAGTGAAGTCCTTGGGATGACAGTGAGACCTTGCCCGCTTGTAGCTGTATTTGGTGTAGCAGATAAAACCTTGGGGTTAAATACAACCCAGTCTGATATCATTGCATTTACACCTCTTTTGGCCCGTAGGAGAATCTTGCTGGTCTGGAAATCTACCACCCCTCCATCTGCTGCTACTTGGCTGGAAGACGTGATGTTTTTTTAATGCTAGAAAAGATTAAATTCACATTGAGGGGGTCTGTGAAAGAGTTTTATTTGAAATGGGAGCCTTTTTATCATACTTTGAGGGTCTAAAGGAACTACCTATTGACTGAGGGCTCTTGACAGTAAGTGGGGAGCCACCTTTATTCTGTTTTGTTACTTTATATTTGTTAAAATGTGCATTTGTATTTGTGATATGTTTGTATTGTGAAAACATTAGCTGCCTAAGGGTGTTTCGGGAGGGTGGGTTATGGTTATTTTGTTATTTATATAATATTAAAACTCTGTGGCTGGCTGGCTTGCTGGCTGTGTGTGTTTCTGACTTGTGGCTGCCAGTCTTTGATTCATTGCTGCGCCAACGTCAGACCCAGAAACGCCGAGTTTTTTTCCATTTCGGTAGAGATTTCACTTTTCATTCCAAGTATCCACTCCTCATTAAATTTCGTCGTGTTTATGTACACTTATTTAATAAAATCCTTCTCCCCCCCCCCCCCCCACTCACTCATTTTGTCGCCTCCTGCTGGCCAGCGACCATAACGGCTGCTGGCACCCGCATCTCGCCTCAAAGACGCCATTTAAAAACAGCCGCACTGCTGATTCCTGAGCCGTTTGAGTTGGAGGACCATGTCTCCCGTGGGGGCTATGGGTAGGGAACGGTTGCGTTGGGGGAGCAGACCCAACGGGTCTGCACTTGGTCTATTATTTATAAAAAACAAAATGGAGGGAAATTTAATGCAATATGTCAATACGTCAAAATAAAAAAAACTTAAAAAAAACTGGAGTAACTCAGTGGGTCAGACAGCATCTCTGAACAAAATGAATAGGTGACGTTTTGGGTCGAAACCCTTCTACAGAAGTAGGGTCTTGATCCTAGACATCACCTATTTCTTTTCTCCAGAGAGGCTGTCGGACCCGCTGAGTTATTCCAGCTTTTTGTGTCTATCTTAGGTTTGTAAGTTAATTGGCTTGGTAAAATTGTAAATTGTCCCTGGTGTGTGTAGGATAGTGTTATTATGTGGGGAACGCTGGTCGATGCGGGCCCGGTGGGCTGAAGGGCCTGTTTCCGTGCTGTATCTCTAAACTAAACTAAACGGATGCCACAGGTTGACTACTATATTAAATTTCATTTATTTTACCTCATCCGCCCCTAAAATTATGTTTCTGGCACCT
Source organism: Amblyraja radiata (assembly GCF_010909765.2). Lineage (NCBI taxonomy): Eukaryota > Metazoa > Chordata > Chondrichthyes > Rajiformes > Rajidae > Amblyraja > Amblyraja radiata. The sequence continues at coordinate 3,245,574 of NC_045989.1, forward strand.
CCTATCAATTGTATATTAGTAATGGTGAATTTAATGATCTAATTAGAGAGTAAAGGAGCCCGCAATGTGAAGGCAAGCAAGATGTCCACTGTAGAATCTCCACATGTTTTCAGACACTTTGTGGAATGTTTGATCCAGACCTTCCACTTGCCCCCCCCTCTTTAATTCACACCCTACTCTCAGATTGACCTTTCTGTCTGCAACCTCCTGCATGGTTGGCTATGGTTTGGGACTTAATGTGTCACATGTACTGAGGTACAGTGAAATACTTCTTTGTATACAGTTTAATACAAGTGTCACTATACATAAGAACTTAGATACATATTAGATAAGCATCTCAGATACAGTACAAGTGTATAGCAGTAGTAGGTAGACAAAAATGCTGGAGAAACTCAGCGGGTGCGGCAGCATCTATGGAGGGAAGGAAATAGGCGACGTTTCGGATCTAAACCCTTCTTCAGACTTCTATAGCAGTAGTACACTGAACTTGTATACAGCATGACCAGCTAGGCACCGTCTTCAAGTCCCAGTTGTTGTAAGTGCAGGGTGCTTGATCTGACCATGAAGGCCCGTTGTCATGGCGACATTGCAGGGTCGGTCTGGCCAAGCGTTGCCATGGTGTCCTCCGCCGCTGCTCCACCACTGTAGGCCGTGTGCGGTCCACGTACTCGGCCTCATGGAGCGGTGCCCTGTCCAGCCGAGCTCCAGGCTGCTGCGTGGCCTCCAGCGGCCCACTCCTCATCGAGGCCGTTCACTCCCTCCTGCAGCTTCCTGGTGGGTTCCCTTGGGCCCTCCATCCACACGTTCTGGTTTAAGACACTGTTGGCTTCGCCCTCACTAGTGGGCCACACTGATCAGCAACTTCACGACAAATGTTAAGGAATTTATTCAACAAGCTGTTGAGCCACCTTTCTGAATGGCAGTGCAGCAATACAGCAACTGTCTTAACAGCGGCAGAGACCCGGGTTCGATCCTGACTGCAGGTGCTGTCTGTAAGGAGTTTGTGCGTTCTCCCCATGACCTGCGTGGGTGTTCTCTGAGATCTTCGGTTTCCTCCCACACTCAAAAGTCGTACAGGTTTGTAAGTTAATTGGCTTGGTATAAATGTAAAATTGTCCCTAGTGCGTGTAGGATAGTGCTAGTGTATCGTTGGTCGGTGCAGACTGGGTGGGCCGAAGGGCCTGTTGCCATGCTCTAAACTAAATGGAACTAAACTAAGACTTGAATCAACTTGCACTTCCAAAAAATCACACCACAACATGTTTCAAAGGTTAAAATCCCAGCAAGGCTTGGTTTCATTTACTCTTTGTTTAACACAAACTATTCCTTTCCTCTCTACAAAGTGACAACTGTATCCATCCTCTCGCAGCTTCTGTGATTTGTTTTGTCTCTGATGATTTCATTAATTTTGTTTGACAGTCAACTCCCAAGTCTGAGCCACGTACAGTGTTACCTTCCAAACAGGAGGAAGATCATGTCGGCAATGTTGCCACAAGCAGCTAAAATAACCCGAAGAAAGGTCTTGGCTCAATTCCAAGACACAATAAAATGACAAGCTACCTGTGGAGCGGAGAAAACTTAGAAGATGGGCCTTAGACTCGTTTGAAATATGGAAAACAGCAAAATAGAATCTAGTGTGTAAAAAAAACAATGCATTTTACATCAATTTTTTATCAACACAGTACTCGCTTTTATTCACGATATATCTCCCAGGGGAAGGAAGACTTGATGCTGGAAATGTCAAGATAATTAATTGCTAAGCAACAAAAATCAGTGGATGCATAGAGATTCAGGAAATGTTCTTTAACTGTACTGTCGAGGAGAGGCTGCATAAGAAGTTTGGCCGTCAATTAAGGTATTAATGCGCCAAGAAATGTCAAAGAACCAACATCTGGGTTCACTAAGTTTTAGTTTAAGATGTACCACGCAGAAACAGGCCTTTCAATCAATCAATCAATCAATCATTTTATTCATCACATACACAATAAAGTGCAGTGAAATGAATTTGCCAGCAGCGTTACAATCAAAAAAGAACACAGAATACACAATAAAAATTTAACACAAACATCCACCACAGCATTCATCACGGTGGTGGAAGATACAAAGTACAGTCAGTCCTCCTCCATTGTTGCCCCGTGGTTGGGGCCATAAACCTCCGCAGTCGCCGCTGCGGGCAGCCAGATGTACAGGCCCTCTCGTCGGGACGGTAAGTCCCGAATCAGTAATTCCCTACCAGAGACCGGGGCTTCAGGATGTTGTAGTCCGTAGCCCGGTGAGGGATCCCGCTCCGAATGGTAAGTCTACGCCGCGCCCACGCTAGAAGCTCTGCAGACCGTGGCTTCAGGATGTTATCCGGCGCGGGCCGGCAGTCGGAGCTCTTCTCCAGCGAGGGTTCCCAGGCTCCGGACTCCACGCCCGCGGCTAGAAGCTCCGCAGACCGTGGCTTCAGGCTGTAACAGTCCGCAGGTCAGCGATCGGAGCACCCCCTGCTGGCGACCCCCGGCAAGGGCTCGCCCGCTCCGCGATGAAAAGTCCACGCTGTGCCCGATGCTGAAACTCTGGGCCCGACTCTGGGAAAGGCCGCACCAATCCATGGTGAAAGGCCGCGAGGGAGGCGGCATGGAAAAAGTCGCCTCTCTGTGGAGGAGGCGACCGAAAGCGGTTCCCTCCTTACCCCCCCTCACCACCCCCCACCCAAGACACACCAAGAGACATTAAAACACACATTTGGACACACTAGAAAAAACAAAACAAGTAGAAATTACGAAGATGCTGCTGGCAGGGCAGCCGTCTTGCAATGCCCCCACCGACACCCTTCGGCCCATCGAGTCCACACTAACCAGCAATCCCCGCACATTAACACTATCCTACAAGCACTGGGGACAATTTACAATTATATCAAGCCAATTAACCTACAAACCTGTACATCTTTGGAGTGTGGGAGGAAACCGGAGCTCCCAGAGAAAACTCACGCAGGTCACAGGGAGAACGTACAAACTACGTACAGACAGCACAGTATAGTCAGGATCAAACTCGGGTCTCTGGCGCTGTAAGGTACCAACTCTACCGCTGCCCCACTGTGCCACCCCTAAAGAAGTTTGAAGAAGGGTTCTGACCTAAAACGTCACCCATCCTTTTTCTGCAGAGATGCTGCCTGACCTGCTGAGGTACTCCGGCACTTTGTGTCTATCTTGGTCCCCGATGGAATCTCTCCACTTGTGTGACTAGGAAAGGGTTTCACTGTTTTAATATGTCATTCATTTATGAATATCAGCACGACATTATTGATTTCCAGGCTGTCATAGTCTTTTATCTTGAGGCAATCTACCGTTCACTAGTTTATGACTTACAACTACAAATGTCAAGTGGATAAACAACAGTCAAGGCTGCGATCTTGAGAAATGGTGCCGGTGTGAAATCCCTCCACAGTGACTGAGCACAGGATTAATAACGGTTTAGTGTCTGCACAGAAATTGCTGTGCATGGTGACATGTTGAAACACTGCCTTGGAACCTGGATGTGTCCCCAGCACATATAGTGAAGATTGTGAAGACTGCTGCATTCTGCTGCCAGCTATGGCACGCAGTGACCCCACAGACAGTTCAAGAGTAGCATCTGAAACAGCCCAGACAGAGGGACTACGCATGCCGGTTTACATTGAAGGTGGACACAAAAAGCTGGAGTCACTCGGCGGGACGGGCAGCATCTCTGGAGAAAATGAATTGGTGACATTTCGGGTTGAGACCCTTCTTCAGACAGGGGAGAGAATTTTAGGCTCCACCTTTCCTTGATCATCATTGCTGGCTTTGATTTGTCCGTTTGCACACCTTTTGTTCATTTGTTCTACATACCTTTTCATATCTCTCGTTTCCCTCTCTCCTGACTCTCACTCTGAAGAAGGGACTCGACCCGAAAAATCACCTATTCCTTCTCTCCAGACAGCCTGTAGACAGGAACTTGCAGTGGAGCCCCTGCACTTGTCCTTCCTGTTGGAAGTGGGATGGCAATGGTGTTCTGTTTACACCTTTCCTTTTCCTTCATAAATTTATCATCAGCCACTCCATCTTCATGTAGTTATGCTTCTCATTATTGATTGATTGAATTTGATTGATGTATTGAAAGATACATCATGGAATCCAACACTTCAGCCCAATGAGTCCACACCGATCATCGATCACCCGCTCACACTCGTTCTATGTCATTTGGAAGGTTTATTATTGTCAGGCATCCTGTACATAAACACAATAGTCAGCTCAAATACAGTAGATAATTTAAAGGGAAAGACCAGGGTTATTCCTTCTGCTCCTTGTTCCTTTCCAGCAGAAGGTAAAGAAGCTTGAAAACACACAGGAACAACTTATTCCTCTCTGTTATCAGGCTTCAGAAGAGTCCTTCCACAAGCGAGGGTGATTCACCTCGATCCCACTGCAGACGTTGGAGTTTTCTCCGGAACTGGGGCGCTACAATGCTGAGTTTGATTCAAGGACGGTCCTTCTATTGACTGCATTACTTCCTGGGAATGTGAACCAGCTGTACATAACCGGGTGTGGAGTGGTGGCAATGAGCAGGTCCACACAGCTCATCCTGGGTTTAGGTGTAGAGTTAGCTCCTGTACTGAGATACTGTGACAAACTTTTGTTTACATGCTATCCTATCAAATGTGGTAATATTATACCTGAATATAATCAAGCCAAATGCATGTACAACAGGTAGAGCAAAGAGGAGAATATCAGAGTATACAATATAATTCCCAACATTACAGCATAACTGTTCCAGAGAAAAAGTCCAATGTCCGCAATTAGGTAGGTTGGAAAATCAGGACAGTACTCTGCTTCTGGTAGAACCATTCAGATGTCTAATAGCAGAGGGTAAAACTGTTCCTACATCTGTTGGTGCATACTATCAACCTTCTTGTATCTTCTGACCGATTGGAGCAGGGACTAGAAGGAAAGACCTGGGTGGGACAAGTCCTTGATTATGTCAACGGAAGAGTCTGAAGAAGGGCCTCGACCCAAAACGTCACACATTCCTTCTCTCCAGAGATGCTGCCTGTCCCGCTGAGTTACTCCAGCTTTTTGTGTTTATCAACCTTGATTATGTTGGCTGCTTTCCCGAGGCAGCGTGAAGTGTAGATGGAGTCACCGGTGGGGAGAATGGTTCGTGGATGGACTGGGCTACTTCCACAACTCTGCAATGTTTTACAGTCTTGGGCAGAGCTGTTCTCAAACCAAGCTGTGATGCAACCCAGCAGGATGCTTTCTCTGGTGCATCTGTCGAAGTGGATAAGAGTCTTGCTTTAAGAATTAGTTTAAGGCCACTGAAATAAGGGATCTACCACCAACATAATCAAGGACGAGTCGCACCCGGGTCACTCCCTCTTCTCCCCTCTCCTAACTGGCAAAAGGTATAGAAATATGGAAACGCTAACCTTCAGATTCAGGGACAGTTTCTTCCCACCAGTTATCAGGCAACTGAACCATCCTACCAACAACGAGAGGGAGGTCCTGAACTAATATCTACCTCATTGGAGACCCTCAGACCGATTTTTGATCGGGCTTTACAGGCTTTGCCTTGCACTAAACATTATTCCCTTCATCATGTATCTGTACACTGTAAATGGCTCGAATGTAATCATGTAGTGTCTGTCTGCTGACTGGTTAGCACGCATTAAAAGCTTTTCATTGTACCTCGGTACACGTGACAATAAACTAAACTCAAATGAAGGAAGACTGGACATTTGTGACATTTTAATTTTATTTGTAATGTGACCAAGTATTAACTAAAAATAATTGTACAGGTGATCAGACGTATTGTCAAGTCGTCACATTTATTTCTATAGCACATTTAAAAAACAACTTTCGTTGGCCAAAGTGCTTTACATTTGTTATAAGAATAGCACAACAAAACAAACTACATACATATATACATGTAGCCCTCACTCAGAGGACGTCAGGAAAGGCTTGGGAGTATAGATAAGTCTTTAGACTTGACTTAAAAGAGTCGATGGAGGGGGCAGTTCTGATGGGAAAGGGGATGCTGTTCCACAGTCTAGGGGCTGCAACCGCAAAGGCACGGTCGCCCCTGAGCTTATGCCTAGACCGTGGGATATTCAGCAGCCCCAAGTCGGCCGATCTGAGGGGCCTGGAGGTGGAGTGGTGGGTGAGAAGACTTTTTATGTAGGTGGGGGCAAGCCCATTGAGGGCTTTGTAGACATGGAGGAGGATCTTGACATTTATACGGAACTGCACAGGGAGCCAGTGGAGAGAGGCCAGGATCGGGATGATGTGATCCCTTTTTCGGGTGCCCGTCAGGAGTCTCGCTGCGGCGTTTTGGACCAGTTGCAGGCGGGACAGGGAAGATTGGCTGTTGCCAGTGTAAAGGGAGTTGCAGTAATCTAGATGAATGTGTGGATGGTCTTTTCCAGGTCATCAAACTGGAGGAATTGTTTTATTTTAGCTATCGTCCGAAGCTGAAAGAATCGAGCTTTTACCACGGCATTGACTTGTTTGTCAAATTTCAGTGCTGAGTCAAATATCATGCCGAGGTTTTTGACGTGAGGTTTGAGTAGTGGAGTAAGGCTTCCAAGGCTGCCTGCTATCATTTTGATTGGGTCCGAGGGGCCGAGAAGGATGACCTCAGACTTACTCTCGTTTAGTTGGAGGAAGTTCTGGGCCATCCAACACTTTATATCCTCGAGGCAGTGGGTAAGGTTAAGCAGATTTGATTGGTTTTTGGGCTTCAGGGGGAGATAGAGTTGGGTATCGTCTGCGTAGCAATGGAAGGAAATGCCGTGCCTTTCAATGACTTGGCCTAAGGGGAGCATATACAGGGAGAAGAGAATGGGGCCAAGGATGGAACCTTGTGGAACCCCACAGCAGAGGCTAGCTGGGGAGGAGAATGAGTTGCCTAAGTTAGTCGAGAAACTCCTACCTTTGAGGTAGGAGATGAACCAGCTCAGGGCAGTGCCATCAATACCAACCCCATACCGGAGATGGTCAATTAGGATGGTGTGGTCGACAGTATCAAATGCTGCGCTGAGGTCAAGAAGGAGCAGGATTGCACAGTCACCGGAGTCAACGGTGAGCAGTAGGTCATTGTGTACCTTCAACAAGGCAGACTCTGTGCTGTGGTGAGCCCTGAAACCTGATTGGAAAGTTTCCAAGATAGTGTTTTGGTGAAGGTTGACTTAAAATTACCATTTCAAGGGCTTTTGAGAGGAAAGGCAGTTTAGAAATGGGTCTGTAGTTGCTTGGCAAGGTGGGGTCGAGGTTAGGTTTTTTCAGGAGTGGTTGGACCAGAGAGCTGTTGAAGATGGCGAGGATGCTGGGACCAGCTGTTGTAATGACGTCCTTTAGGAGGGCAGAGGGGACAGTGTCGAGGGGGCAGGCGGTAGGTTTCATGGCGGTGATCAGTTTTACAAGAGAGGGTAAAGTAACGGGTTGGAAACTGTCTAATTTTGAAGAGTAGACCAATGAGACAGCCAGGTCACGGGTGGGAGGGGAAATATTCGTTCTTATATTCTTTACCTTGCTGGTGAAAAATGTGGTAAATTCCTCGCACTTAGCAGGGGACCCAGTTAGGCTGGTGCTGGTGGCAGGACAGATGATGGAGGTGATGGTGCTAAAAAAGACCTTGGAATTTTGCGCGTTTTTGGAGATAAGGGTGGAAAATTATTTAGTTCTTGCAGATTTTACTGCTTCCTGGTATTTGTCAAGATTATTTTTCAGGAGTTCAAAGGAAATTTGAAGCTTATCAGATTTGTACTTCCGTTCTGATTTTCTGCATTCTCTTCTTAGGGCCCTGGTGGTGTCATTGAGCCACGGCTCGCCTTTAGGCTTAGGCTTTTTCATTTTAAGAGGAGCAACAGAATCCAGGACGGAAGAGCAGGTATTATTGAATAAAGAAATTGTGTGACAATGGCCTCCTCAATCTTCCTGTGATACTGCAGCTGGATATCATTTCTGAATCTTGACACGGTGGAGCAGCTGTAGAGTTGCTGCCATACAGCGCCGGAGACCCGGGTTCGATCCCGACTACGGGTGCTGTCTGTACGGAGTTTGTACGTTCTCCACTTGACCTGCCTGGGTTTTCTCAGAGAACATCGGTTTCCTCCCACACTCCAAAGACGCACAGGTTTGTAAGTTAATTGGCTTGGTGTAAATGTAAAATTGTTCCTAGTGTGTGTAGGATAGTTTTAGTGTGAGGGGGTCGCTTGTCGGCGCAGACTCGGTGGGCCACGGGGCCTGTTTCAGTGCTATATCTCTAAACTAAATCAAACTAAGTACCTTTTACATCCACTAGGTTAGAGAGAAGGACACATTGACATCTCATCATTCCCATCAAAGCCAGGGGTGAGATTTCCCAGACACATCTGTCCATTGTCGGTTGACTGATAATGCTCAATGTCCACCAGTGGCAGTTTGAGAGTGATCCAGCAGTGAAGGTTAAGTGACTTGTTGGCAACACCATGCCAGTGCTGAAAGTTAGCTGTGGATATGCCTGTAGCCTGCTGCGACAACTCCACTGTGGCCTCCCAGTTCAGCACAGCCTTGTCAGCTTTCGAGGCAGGTAGTGCTGCCTGTACAGGTCAGTTCACTAGATGATGTGGGAGCTCTGGTCGTGGGTACAGATCGCCTGGCCTGACCTGGCCTCCCTCTGCTCATCCTCCACCTCCCAGAAGCTCCACATGGAGAAATCTTAATACAATACACAAATAGAACAAAGAACTGTACCATGTGTAAGAAGGAACTGCAAATGCTGCTTTACATCGAAGATAGACACAAAGTGCTGGAGTAACTCAACAGGTCAGGCAGCGTCTCTGGAGAAAAGGGACGGGTGACGTTTCAGGTCGAGATCCTTCATCAGACTGATATAGACGGATCAGGCAACTGAATCATCCCACCACAACCAGAGAGCAGTGCTGAACTACTATCTACCTCATTGGTGACTATCCTTGATCGGACTTTGTAGGCTTTACCTTGCACTAAACGTTATTCCTTTATCATGGGTACACAAAAATGCTGGAGAAACTCAGCGGGTGCAGCAGCATCTATGGAGCGAAGGAAATAGGCAACGTTTCGGGACGAAACCCAAAGGAAATAGGCAACGTTTCGGTTCGAAACCCGAAGGGTTTCGGGACGAAATGTTGCCTATTTCCTTCGCTCCATAGATGCTGCTGCACCCGCTGAGTTTCTCCAGCATTTTTATGTACCTTCGATTTTCCAGCATCTGCAGTTCCTTCTTAAACATATTCCCTTATCATGTATCTGTACACTGTAAATGGCTCGATTGTAATCATGTATTGTCTTTCCGCTGACTGGTCAGCATCCAACAAAAGCTTTTCACTGGACCTCGGTACACGTGACAATAAACCAAGCTGAAACTGAAACGGATAAAGTGGTGTCAACCTGAAATGTTACCTATTCCTTTCCTCTGAAGATGCTACCTGACTCGTTGAGTTACTCCAGCAAACCCTTCATCCCACAAAGTCTGCGTCAAACATGATGCCTAAAAATTCATCTCCTCTGCCTGCGTGTGATCGATATCGATCCATTCCCTACATATCCGTGAATTTGCCTCATAATTGCCTCCATTGTGCCTCCACCACCACCCCTGGCAGCTCGATCCATGCACCCTCCACCCACTGTGTAAAAACAACGCATCACACATCTCCTCTAAGAGTTCTCTCTCTCACCATGAATCTATACTCTGTATACTTTGAAATTTCCACCCAATAAAGTTCAGAGTTCCTGGGTCTACCCTATCTGAGCCTCTCATAATTGTTATAAACAGTATCAGGTCTCCCCGCAGCCATTTAAGCCATGTATCTCTTGACTCTGTGCTGCCATTCAATGTTATAGGACAATTTGTCACCCAAATTCACGAAACCACCTATTCCTCATATCCCTTCGTGAAACAAGAATATAAAAAAGACAACAATATCATAATTGTAAGTTCTCAGTTTTAAAGACACAGCTTGGAAACAGCAGGCCGCTGAGCCCGTGCCGACCAACATTCACCCCGTTTACTAACACCATCCTGCACTCTAGGGGCAATATTATTTTCACAACTTTTTGAGACCAATTAACCTACAAAACCCGTACGTCTTTGGTGTGTGGTAGGAGACCGGAGCACCTGGAGAAGACCCACGTGGTCACAGGGAGAGCGTACAAACGCAGTACAGACAGCACCTGTAGTCAGGATCGAACCTGGGTCACCGGTGTTGTAAGGCAGCAACTCTGCCGCTGCCTAACCATGCTGCCCGATCAACCCCTTTGTTTTGTTTTGCAGCTCAACTAAATCATGGCTGGTCTGTTTCTCAGGTCCACTTGGCAGAAAGAACTGTAAAGCAAGAGGGGGAAGAACACAGATGAGCTTTAGAACCTGCCCACTGACAACCTATCTGGGTGCTGTCTGTACGGAGTTTGTACGTTCTCCCCATGACCTGCCTGGGTTTTCTCCGAGACCTTCGATATCCTCCTACACTACAAAGACATACAGGTTTGTAGGTTAATTGGTTTGGTATGAATGTAAAATTGTCCCTAGTGTGTAAGTTAGCGTAAGTGTGTGGGGACCGCTGGTCGGTGCGGACTCTGTGGGCTGAAGGGCCTGTTTCCGTGATGTATCATCTCTAAATTAAACTAGGCTAAACTAAATGGCCTGGCTGAGAGACAGTGTCATCACTGGCTCTCCGTGGTTTAGCAATCAAGGTCTCTAAATATCAGGTCTACAGGAGCTGTTACAGGAAGCAGGCAGAAATGATCGCATGAATTATTCTCATTATGTGTTTCTAAGTAGATCACCAATGAACCAGGACATGTTTCCATCACAAAAATGGTGGAGAAGCTCAGCGGCTGCAGCAGCTGAGTTTCTCCAGCATTTTTGTGTACCTTCGATTTTCCAGCATCTGCAGTTCCTTCTTAAACACATGTTTCCATCACCACTTAACATCCAAAGGGGAAAAATGTAATGAACAAAAAACAGGTGGAAAGCAACAGTACCAGATTCCCATGTAGGAAGGAACTGCAGATGCTGGTTTAAGTAGAATGGATGATGGTTCGGGTCGAGACCCTTCTTCAGATGCCCACGCCTTTACTTGAAGGTTAGGAATGCTTAACTTCATACAAAGGTTGGACTTTCATGATTGAAAAAAAAAGTCTTAACGAATGAATGAAAAATGATGATGACAAGGTTACAGATGAGCTACTGTTTCACAGTTTCTGCAGGAGTGGTTGATTTTTGTCCAAATATCCACATTTGAAATAAAATCCAAAGAGAACCTTGACCTTGGGGCCACAAATTGCACGGTTCCAGATAGTTCAGGAGATTAGTTCCAGATGAGGATTTGTAAAAACAATCTTCTTTAGATGTGCAATGTGGACTGGCGTGAATATTGGCAGTTTGCAAAAGTCTGCGTCAATTCAGCAAATTTGCAACTGCGATGAAGCTGATAGTGAATATGTTGCAGGAACTTCTAGTCTGCAATGCCACTTCTTTCAACAGATCTGTTGCAAGGACATTCATCAACTTTGTTCTGCTTATTTTGCTGATTCTTCCACAAATCCCACTTGAGGCAAACTGATTCAGGCCATCCATGTCGAAAGGTTGCCCCTTATTTCCACAGCAGTAGACATTTTGCAGAAGAAATATCACGGCACTAAGATCTAGAAGTGTAGAAGCAAGGAACTGCACATGCTGGTTTATATCATCGATAGAAGACACAAAGCTCTGGAGTAACTCAGCAGGTCAGGCAGCATCTCTGGAGAAAAAGACTGGGTGACGTTTTGGGTCAGGACCCTTCTTTGGCCCCACTGAGTTACTCCTGATCGAGAAGTGTATTGTCTATTGTCTAGTGTAATTGGCCGAATGTTCATAAGGTTCTAGGAGCAGAATTAGGCCATTCGACCCATCAAGTCCTACTCCGACATTCAATCATGGCTGATCTATCTTACCCTTCTAACCCCATTCTTCTGCCTTCACTGCATAACTCCTGACACCCGTACTAATCAGGAATCTGTCAATCTCCAACTTAAAAATATCCATTGATTTGGCCTCCACAGTCTGTGGCAATGAATTCCACACATTCACCACACTCTGACTAAATTAATTCATCCTGTTCCCCTTTCTAAAGGTGCTTCCTTTTATTCTGAGGCTGTGCCTTCTAGTCCTAGACTCTCCCACTAGTGGAAACATCCTCTCCACATCCACTCTATCCATGCTGTTATGGAAATGGAAATGGTTTGGGCATCTGCTAGATCCATCATTGTTCACTTAACAAGGCAGAAGAAGATATTAATAGAATAATACCCAACTAACATGCGTAACTGATAAAGAGGAGATATAGAATCATAGGAATAGAAAAATAGGTGCAGGAGTAGATGCCAGCACCACCATTCAAGTGCCCCTTGTGGCTAAAGGGATCAGGGGGTATGGAGAGAAGGCAGATACAGGATACTGAGTTGGATGATCAGCCATGATCATATTCAATGGCGGTGCAGGCTGGAAGGGCCGAATGGCCTACTCCTGCATCTATTTTCTATGTTTCTATGTTTAATATGATCATGGCTGATCATCTAAAATCAGTACCCCGTTCCTGCTTTCTCCCCATGTCCCTTGATTCCGCTAACCCTAAGAGCTAAATCTAACACTCTCTTCAAAACATCCAGTGAATTGGCCTCCACTGCCTTCTGTGGCAGAGAGTTCCACATGGAGATTGGTCTGGAACTAATGACTCGAACAGGGCTTCGGTTCCTTCTGAAAAATGGCAACATGTTTTTTTCCCAAAGGGGAGTAGAGGGTTTAAAATTCTTTGGAGCCTCTGCAAAGTGTTGGATCAACTTCAGCAAGCTCAACTCTCAGCACAGCTGTTCAATTGAAAATTAACAATGTATTTAGTCCCTAGTTTCTCAGCCAAAACCATGAGCAATCCATCCTGAAAACCAAGGGACTGAAAGGCATCAAACCCAATAACCAACAACACAAGACTGAATTTAACTCAGCAGTGAATCATAGCAAGTTCAGCATGATGGCGCAGCGGTAGAGTTGCTGCCTTACAGCGAGCGCCAGAGACACAGATTCGATCCTGACTACGGCCGTTGTCTGTACGGAGTTTATACATTTTCCCAGTGACCTGCGTGGGTTTTCTCCGGGATCTCCGGTTTCCTCCCACACTACAGGTATGTACGCTATTTTTACTTGGTAAAATTATAAATTGTTCCTGGTAGGATCATTTTTGTGTCTGGGGATCGCTGGTTGACGTGGACTCAGAGGGCCAAAGAGATTGTTTCCATACCGTAACTCCAAAATAAACTAAACTAAATAGATAGACAGAAAACGCTGGAGTAACTCAGTGGGACAGGCAACATCTCTGGAGAGAAGGAATGGGTGATATTTTGGGGGGAGGGGGAGGGGGGAGGGGGAGGAGGGAGGGAGAGGGGGGTGGGAGAGGTGGAAGAACAATGGACAATGGGGAGGAAGGGGGAACTAAGGGAGGAGCCGGCCTATTTGTAACTTTGTCAGGGCCGTAGGTGGCCGCTATTTGTATACGTTGGGTATGCAGCAAATAATTTCACTGTGCCTTGTCACATGTGACAATAAAGTATTCCATCCCATTCAGTACATTAGACATTGACCCAGTGGGAACAAACAACCTTTCCTCTCAACAAAATGGCAGAAAAACTCAGTTCAAATGGACAGCTTTTCCATGAGGTAAACATTTTATCTCCGTGTTTCATGCTGCGTATTTTCACAGAATGATAGTCAGCGCACATAAAAAACAGTGCCCTGGTGTTCCACCAAGAAACATCAATACCCCATTTAGGTCTCCAATATTGTAGGGCTCACTTGTGAGCAAATGCAGTTTATCCGGATGACTGATATCACTGCAGCCTCCTCCATGTGGCTGTGGACGGTCCTTTGAATGTCAAGGCATTTCTGCAGTTGACAGTTATTCAATAGGCTCTTGGCTGAAACAGTTTGATTCAATGGCTCCCGATAAGTGCAACTGATGGAGTTCAATGCTTGTTACTCAGCTCCAACCACAGTCCACAAGCTCCCACATTAGCAGATCTGATGGATGCAAGAATCCCTACGTCTGTGTAAACCACGGGGAATTGCTTGATGGTTAATGTACTTCATCATTAAAATGTGTAGACGATCAAACATTCACGGGACTTTCAATTCCTTCCAACTCATAGCCCTCTACTTTATTTACGATATCGTTTTTATAAATAGTGATATAGATTGGAAACAGATCCTTTGGCCCAACTTGTCCATACAGGCCAACATATCCCAGCTACACTAGTCCCACCTGCCTGCGTTTGGTCCAGATTCCTCAATACCTTTCCTATCCATGTACCTGTCCAACTGTTTCTTAAAAGTTGTGATAGTCCCTGCCTCAACTGCCTCCTCTGGCAGCTCGTTCCATACACCCACCACCCTTTGGGTGAAAAAGTATTCTACAGATCCAGCATAGTTCCTCTTATCTACATTTCCTCCATCCATCTTCAACCATTCTGTTCTGTTTTAACAATACTCATGTCAGTGCAGGTGTCCATTTACTATTTTCCTTCTCAGACCCAAATGCCCCATTCTGCACATCCACACAGCCACATTGTGACCCTCTTGCCCTGAGGTCAAGGCCCATTGCTCACTTCTCTGCACTTACATCGTTCAATCATGGCCTGCATGTTCGAGAACTCATTAGTGGGTTCCAGAACCCACAGGCCAGCAAATACAAACCTCAAACTTGATGTTGGCATCAGAATCATTGCGTGATGAGGAACCATTACCTCTACGTATACGGACATACAACATAGGTACAGCACAGGAACAGGCCCTTCAGCCCACAATGTTCATGCTAAACGTGATGCCTGATTAAACTAATCTCCTATGCCTGCATATGATCCATATCCCTCCATTCCCTGCATTTCCATGTGCCTATCTAAGAGCCTCTTAAATCTCTGCCTCCAGCACCACCCCAGGCAACGGGTTCTAGGTGCTCACCATACAGCTTTCAAAGGTGCCCCTCTCATCTTAAGCTATGTCCAGTTTAGAACGTGTGTTTACAAAGAAGGCATCATACTGGTAAAACTCCTCTGCACCCTCACTCACGTCTCCACATCCTTCCAGTAATGGAGTGACCAGAACTGCACGTAATTGCACACAACTAAACACCAGCTGTACTCCACCAGGAGGCACGGTGGCGCAGCGGTAGAGTTGCTGCCTTATGCCCCTGTCCCACTTAGGAAACCTGAATGGAAACCTCTGGAGACTTTGTAACCCACCCAAGGTTTCCGTGCGGTTCCCGGAGGTTGCAGGTGGTTGCCGGAGGTTGCAGGTAGTGGAAGCAGGTAGGGAGACTGACAAAAACCTCCGGGAACCACATGGAAACCTTGGGTTGGGCACAAAGTCTCCAGAGATTTCCTAAGTGGGACAGGGGCATTACAGGATCAAGAGCTTCAAATTCCTGGGCGTGCACATCTCTGAAGATCTCTCCTGGTCCGAGAACACTAATGCAATTATCAAGAAAGCTCATCAGCGCCTCTACTTCCTGAGAAGATTACGGAGAGTCGGTTTGTCAAGGAAGACTCTCTCTAACTTCTACAGGTGCACAGTAGAGAGCATGCTGACCGGTTGCATCGTGGCTTGGTTCGGCAATTTGAGCGCCCTGGAGAGGAAAACACTACAAAAAGTAGTAAACACTGCCCAGTCCATCATCGGCTCTGACCTTCCTTCCATCGAGGGGATTTATCGCAGTCGCTGCCTCAAAAAGGCTGGCAGTATCATCAAAGACCCACACCATCCTGGCCACACACTCATCTCCCTGCTACCTTCAGGTAGTAGATACAGGAGCCTGAAGACTGCAACGACCAGGTTCAGGAATAGCTACTTCCCCACAGCCATCAGGCTATTAAACCTGGCTCGGACAAAACTCTGATTATTAATAACCCATTTTCTGTTATTTGCACTTTATCAGTTTATTTATTCATGTGTGTATATATTTATATTATGGTATATGGACACACTGATCTGTTCTGTAGTAAATGCCTACTATGTCCTGTTGTGCTGAAGCAAAGCAAGAATGTCATTGTCCTATACAGGGACACATGACAATAAACACACTTGAACTTGAACTTGATTACAGCACCGGAGACCAGGGTTTGATCATCATTACGGGTGCTGGTTGTACGGAGTTTGCACGTTCTCCCCGTGACTGTGTGAGTTTTCTCCGAGATCTTCGGTTTCCTCCCACACTCCAAAACGTACAGGTTTGTAGGTTGATTGGCTTGGTGTATGTGTACATTGTTTCTAGTGTGTGTAGGGTAGTGTTAGTGTGCGGGGAACGCTGGTCAGCGGGGGCTCGGTGGGCTGAAGGGTCAGTTTCCGTGCTGTATCTCTAAACTAAACTAAACCAGATCTGAACCAGTGTTTAAGAAGGAACTGCAGATGCTGGAAAATCGAAGGTACACAAAAAAGCTGGAGAAACTCAGCGGGTGCAGCAGCATCTATGGAGCGAAGGAAATAGGCAACGTTTCGTCCCGAAACCCTTTGGGTTTCGACCCGAAACGTTGCCTATTTCCTTTGGGTTTCGTCCTGAAACGTTGCCTATTTCCTTCGCTCCATAGATGCTGCTGCACCCGCTGAGTTTCTCCAGATCTGAACCAGAATGTCCACAAGTCTATAGAATGTACACTCCTGCCCACTGATTGTAGCTAGTGTGCAATGCACAGTTGAAGATATTGGCCCCGTAGAAAGTTGCTTTTGAATTCATTGCTGACTTTATAGTCTTCCAGTTAGAGGTCATAAAAGCAGCCAAGTAATGCACTCAACATTATACATACAGCACACTGCTCAATATCGGCCCAAGTAGAATTAATTACTGCGGACCCCCTGCATTACGAATTATTTAAGTAACTCCCGGATTTGGTAACACAATGGGATAAGAGGGCACATACATATCTTACACACGCTGTAATTAATCTGTAGAAGCAACACCTGTACAGCTCATGCACTTAAGGCACTGTTTTTAGCACATCGGGAGACAAAATGATTGTGAAAAATCTACTTTCCTGTAATTGCTGGAGCATAAACTAAATAAAGTTGACTCTATTTTCGATCAATAGCTTAAAATAAATAGCTTAACCAGCATGAGGATTTATGTGAGCTGAGGAGTGTGAGAGAACAGTGGCTCAGTGGGGTGGTGTTAGGAGCCATGCAATGTAGTCACGTACCAGCTTACAGCCCAGTGGTATGAATATTGATTTCTCTCACTTCAGGTAGCCCCGGCATTCCCTCTCTCTCTATCACTCCCCCACCCAAGTCGCACCAAGTTCTCATTTTCATCCAACAAACAGCTAACAATGGCCTGTTTCCTTACTTTTTTGCGCATCTTTCATTCATTGTTCTTCATCTCTCCACATCACCATCTATATGTGACGTTCCCCTTCCCACTAACCAGTCTGAAGAAGGGGCTCGACCCGAAATGTCACACATTCCTTCCCTCCAGAGATGCTGCCTGAGTTACTCCAGCGTTTTGCATCTATCATCAGGACCTCAAACCCTGGCTCAATGTTCCCCTCTCACTCACGGCCACCTCGACAAATATCTGAGGCCAAGCATCACTTCTAAACACAAATTTGAGGAACAGCACTTCATATTTCCTTTGGGCACCTTTCTACCCAACGCTACAAATATTGAGTTTTCTAACTTCAAGTAACTCTTGCATCTCTCTCTCTCTCTCTCTCTCTCTCTCTCTCTCTCTCTCTCTCTCTCTCTCTCTCTCTCTCTCTCTCTCTCTCTCTCTCTCTCTCTCTCTCTCTCTCTCTCACTCTCTCCAGCCATCCCTCCCCCAACCTAGTTGTTGTACTAGTTTCACTGTCATCCTGTTAAGTTTCACTGTCTGCACAATTCATTAACACCTAGCCCTCAGCCAACAATGGACCATTGTGGGCTCCACCTTTCCTTGATCATCATTACTTAGCGAGTATCTTTCATTCATTCATTCTATATCTCTCTATATCACCATCTATATCTCTCGTTTCCCGTTCCCCTGACTCTCAGTCTGAAGAAGGGTCTCGACCCGAAATGTCACCTATTCCTTTTCTCCACAGATGCTGCCTGACCCGCTGAGTTACTCCAGCTTTTTTTGTCTGGCTTCACTTCACTTCACTGAGCCCAGATAACACAGAATAGTAAATCAATCAGTGGGGGGGGGGGGTTCTTTACACTCATGGTTCAGTAATATTCAGCACAGTCTCGATTCTTTGGGCGATCATATTCATGCCACTATTACCTTATAGATGAGGCTGGCGAAAGTGTTTTGGGAAACAAAAGTCATTTAGGAGGGAGGAATGAAGACCTCCCTCGAATGTTTTGGCCGGGAAGCAAACAAACTCGCTCTAAGTTCACAAACCCTTCCATCCGCACTGCTTGATCTGTTTGTATTGGCACTTGTTGACGTGCATAATTACTAGTGGAAGATCCATCCACTTACACACCGCTTACAGGGGAGAATAGAGTGAGGATTGACTTTGGTATGTACGCACAAATGAGTGTGCAAACACACACACATGCACACCGACACCCACATGCGTAGGTCTACATACGTTGTCACACAAACACACACACATACATACACACATACACATAAACACACACACACTTGCACATGCACACGGACACACACGCACATATGCACACACACACATGTACACACACACATACACACATGTGCACACACACATGCACACACACATGCACACACGCACATGTACACACACACATACACACATGTGCACACACACATGCACACACACACATGCACACACACACACACATGTACACACACACTTGCACACACACACATGCGCGCACATACACACAGACACATGGACATGGACCCACACGCATATATGCACACACACACACACACACACACACTCTCTCTCACACACACACACACACACACACACACACACACACACACACACACACACACACACACACACACACACACACACACACACACACACACACACACACACACACACACAAACACCACCCTCTCCACACTCCATCCCATCCACTTCCAGAAGAGCATTGTACTATTGCACTTGCGCGTGTACTGTACGTGGTGTCAGGCCAACCCTACCTCATCAGTGGTAGATTCACGGCCCCACTCCATCAATTATGTGTTAATTATTTATTACATAGGGCCAAAAATGACAGGTACCTACAGGGAAAATCATTTTAAAAATCAGGGCCGTAGAACTCAAAATGACTGTGAATGTTAATTAGATTTGAAAAAGCATACATATAATCATTAGATGAGAATATGTGTAAGCTCTTTACACATCAAGATGGATCAATATAATCACAACCAATTCTATCTATATGCTAATCGGAAGAAATGGGTGCCGCAATCTATTCAAATGTCTAGCAGCAACAATTGGATATTGTTTGCCGGATCTACAACACCATTGTTGCGTTGATTTATTAAACGTGTCCCACAAAACAAAATAAAACCATTTGGCAGTAACGCATGAGGTTTGTTAGACACCATCGCCTCACCCAATGGCGACTAACACTTGTGTAGCAAGGATCTGCAAATCCTGGTTTAAACCGAAGATAGACACCAAACGCTCGTGTAACTCAGCGGGACAGGCAGCATCTCCGCTGCGTTACTCCAGCTTTTTGTGTCTATCTTCGGTGTCTAAAGGGCCTGTCCCACTTACGCGATATTTTCGGCAACTTGCCGGCACCCGTCATAGTCGCAGCAGGTCTCCAAATATATCCAACATGTTGAAAATCCAGCGGCGGCCAGAACAAGGTACGACTTTGGGTGACTACTCACGACCATACAGGCTTCACCCCGTGACATGTCACCAGGGTGTCGCCTGTATGGTCGTGAGTAGTCTCCTCAGTCGCCCAAAGAGTTGGAGCGTCTTTCTGGTCGCCGCTGGATTTTCAACTATGACGGGTGCCGGCAGTCGCTGAAAAAGTCGCGTAAGTGGGACCGGCCCATAACACTTGCCAGGTTGTGGTGGATTCAAGAGTTGCATCTACAAATATAGATCCAGTGACTATGGACAATTGTGGTGAGCTATGGGCCCATTCCCTCGTATTGTTCTTGGATAATCTGGTTAATCTCTGACGGGTTGCTTTCAATAAACACTACCCATTCTCAGTATTTTCCTCCTGCTGTCGGATGCACCCATTGTTACAGGAACATTAGGTTCCTGCTGTCTTTCCTGCTATTCTTCCCTTTTCCATCAGGCAAAAGGTATAGAAGTGTGAAAACGCCCACCTCCAGATTCAAGGACAGTTTCTTCCCAACCAAAGATCCTGCAGCGAGCAAGATGGTCCACTCGACGAAAAAGACGTAGTACTGCCATGGGCAGATTCATGGGTAATTTTCGGCCCCATTTCCGTAACCGGCTTCCGTCTCCGCACCAAAGATCCCGTAGCGGAGCAAAGAGACGGAAGCCGGTTACGGAAACAACCTCGTAAAAATAAAAGTTATTTGGTAAAAATGTTCTCCTCATTTTCAGAATTTAAATTTATTAACACAAACTGTTCCCCCGCAACGTTGATTACACTGCGAGTCGGGTCAGGTCGGGTTACTGAAATGGATGAAAAAAAGGCCCACGTTCCCTTCCGTTGCGTACTACACGTCAGCCCATTGCATTGAGCAGGAGTGGTCTATCTTGCTCCGCTATAGGATCTATGTTCACAACCGTCATCACGCAACTGAATCATCCCACCACAACCAGAGAGCAGTAGTGCTGAATTACTATCTACCTCTTTGGTGACACTTGGGACTATCCTTGAGTGGACGTTGCTGGCTTTACCTTGCATTAAACGTTATTCCCTTATCATGTATCTATACACTGTAGACACCTCAATTGTAATAATGTATTGTCTTTCTGTGGCTGGTTAGCGCGCAACAAAAGCTTTTCACTGTACCTCGGTACATGTGACAATAAAGTAAACTGAACTTCCTATCAGATTTGCTGTGGAGGAATCAATGGATGCGATGTCTGTGTACTGGAGAAACTTTAACGGGTAGGAGCAAGAGGGAAATAGTCCCAAAACAGTATGTGTTTAAGAAGGAACTGCAGATGCTGGAAAATCGAAGGTAGACAAAAGTGCTGGAGGAACTCAGCGGGTGCAGCAGCATCTATGAAGCGAAGGAAATAGGCAACGTTTCGGGCCGAAACCCTTCGGGAAGGAAATAGGCAACGTTTCGGGCCTATTTCCGAAATAGCCAACGTTGCCTATTTCCTTCGCTCCATAGATGCTGCTGCACCCGCTGAGTTTCTCCAGCACTTTTGTCTACCCAAAACAGTATGTGTTGGAGTCTGCGGAATATCAACCATAGTTTTATTTATTGATTGAAAGATATTGAATGGAAAACGGTCCTTCGGCCCATCGAGTCCATGCTGAACTTCAATGACCCTTTCACACTATTTCTGTGTTATCACACTTTCACATCTGCTCATTACACACTAGAAGCCAATAACCAACACACCCATACATCTTTAGCATATGGGAGGAAACTGATGCATCTGTTGGAACAGGGGAGCACAGTGGCACAGTTGCTGCCTTACACTGACAGAGACCCGGCTTCCATCCTGACTATGAATGCTGTCTGTACAGAATTTGTACATTCTCCCTGTGATCACGTTGGTTTTCTCCAGGTGCTCCGGTTTCCTCCTTCTCATGCCCCTGTCCCACTCAGGAAACCTGAACGGAAACCTCTGGAGACTTTGTGCTCCACCCAAGGTTTCCGTGCGGTTCCCGGAGGTTTTTGTCAGTCTCCCTACCTGCTTCCACTACCTGCAACCTCCGGCAACCACCTGCAACCTCCGGGAACCACACGGAAACCTTGGGTGGGGCGCAAAGTCTCCAAAGGTTTCCGTTCAGGTTTCCTAAGTGGGTATTATACACACTACAAAGACGTACAGGTTTGTAGGTTAATTGGCTTTGATAAAAAATTGTAAGTTGTCTGTAGTGTGTAGTTAGTTTACGGGATGATCAACGATCGGCGTTGGCTCGATGGGCCGAAGGACCTACTGTATTTCCACGCTGTATGTCTCAAGTCAAAAATCGAATGAAACCCACAGGTTCACAGGGAGATTGTAAATAGGGTAGAGAGTCAGAGTCTTTTTCCCAGGATGGAAATGTAGAAGAATAGAGTGCACAGTTTTAATGTTAGAGGAGTAACGTTGAAAACAGATATGGAAGGCAAATATTTTACACAGTGAATGTTGAGGGCAGATACGATAGTGGCATTTAACAAACTGTTCTATAGGCTCATGGATATGTCGGGAATGTGGCAACAGGGATTATAGGCAGGCAGATAAGAGTTGGGCTTGTCGTGTGTAGGAAGGAACTGCAGATGCTGATTTAAACCGAAGATAGGCACAAAATGCTGGAGTAACTCAGCGGGGCAGGCAGCTTCTCTGGATAGAAGGAATGGGTGATGTTTTGTCATCGTTTTTTGGCTCATATTGGAGGCTGAAAGGCCCTTCCTGTGCTGTACTATGTCCTATGTGCTTATCGTGCAAGCCCCACATAGACAGCACCCAAGATCAAAGCTTCCACTACGAGGCAGAGACTATACCCGCTGCGCCACCGTGACAATTCACTGCTATGCTGTCTCACTCAAAAACATCAGCAACCATTTCAGATGGTGATTACTCTTTACACATCTCCAGCAGGGCAGGCATCTCTGCCAGCTTCTGGCCACACACATGGACGTCTGGTGAATTGGCCACCATCATCTACAGGCCTAACACTTGCACAGTAGCGGGGCTGGTAGAGTGGCTGCCTCACAGCACCAGAGACCCGGCTCCGATCCTGACCTCAGGTGCTGTCTGTGTGGGGGAGTTTGCACGTTCTCCCTGTGACCGCGTGGGTTTCCTTTGGGTGCTCTGGTTTCCTCCCACAACCCAAAGACGTGCGAGTTTGTAGGTGAATCAGCCGTCTGTAAAACATTCCCTTGTGTGTCGGGAGTGGATGTGAAAGGGGGAATAAGGTAGACCTAGTGTGGACAGGTAAACAATGGCCGGCGTGGACTCGGCAACGTTTCCGTGCTGTATCTCTCTTGACCAAAACTAAAAACAAAACAAGAAATCTGCTCCACCAAGACAAGAGACTGCACAAACTTCAAGGAGCGACTTTAAGTCTCCTTGAAAAATAGAACATCCTGTCCACCTCAAGGGAATGTGGCAACTTAAACTGGAGAAGAACGTTTATGAAGGCATTGAGCATCTTGGGTCTCTACAGTGGGAGCAGCAACATTTTAGATTTGTGACCTTAGACTCACACAGAACAGTCACAGTTCCTTCAGGCCCACCGAGTCTGCACTGGCAAGCACTCACCCCGTACACTAACACTATCTTACACACCAGGGACTTCTTTTGTTTTTACAACTTACCGGAGCCAATTACCGGCAAACCTGTACGTCTATGGAGTGTGGGAGGAAACCGGAGCTCCCGGAGAAACCCACACAGGTCACGGGGAGAAGTGAGAATGTACAAACTCGTACAGACAGCACCAGTGGTCAGGGTGGAACCCGGGTCACTGTGAGGAAGCAACTCTGCCACTGCGCCACCGTGCTGCCCAAGGAGCAGACAAGCACCCATTCCAGTAACCACCTCCCGCCCCAGCTCAGAACAAATGCTGTGATGAAATCCAGCTGATGGGGAAATAACTGGAGGAATGGGATTGGTGGGACTGCTCTGACAGATAGTATAAAACTGATCGGCTGAATGGCCTCATTCTACACTGAAAGGATATATGAGCCACTCAGGGCCCACAGAACTGGAGTAATTCTCCAACCGCGGGAACTGCATTTTTTTTTTTTGCTTAATAGACCAATATTTTGTTTTGTTTTGTTCTCAAGTGTTATATAATTTACTGATCAAGCAATAGTGGGGTTGCGAGGGAAAGATAGATCAGTCATCATTGAATGGCGGAGTAGACTTGATGGGCAAAATGGTCTCATTTTTCAACTATGACATGAAATTACGGACAATAGGGGGGTTGCACGGAAGGTCACTGGGTCATAAGGCTCGACGCACGGAGACGCTAAATCCAACTGGAAGACATCTGTCACTTCCGGTATATGTTATTAATGCTAGAAACGCGTACTTTCCTACCTGTTAAAAACCGCCAAAATGTTGAATTTTTGCGCTGAAAAAAATTGTGGGAGTCGGGGTAAGTGTGAGAGACATGGACCCAACTTCAGAATTCCAAACGTGAAGCTAAATGAAGGTATAGTGAAGCGAGAACTGAAGGGACTACAGCAGCTAAAGTGCTTGGTAAACATTGAAAATATCGGGAATTATCGCATTTGCTCACTGCATTTCATCAAGTAAGGTATTATTTGTGTTTTTTCTTGATTCCTTTGGTATCTAAAAATTCTCAGAAGTGATAAATCTGGCTGTAAAATTTTCTTCAGATGCGTTTTCATTTTGTATGTAAAAACCCACGAGAACCATCGGCGATTTAAAAAAATTACAGCCAGATTTATCACTTCTGAAACTTTTTAGATGCCAAAGGAATCAAGAAAAAATACAAATAATGCCTTAGTTGATGAAATGCAGTGAGCAAACGGCCAATGTTCGCCAAGCACTCTGGCTGTTGTTGTCCCTTCAGCTCTCGTTTCTATCTACCGTAATTTCTCCTCACTTTTGGAATTGTGAAGTATGCTAAATGTCTCTCACGCTTATCCCGATTTCCATAACTATTTACAGCGCAAAAATTGACAATTTCAGCGGGTTTTAACGGGCCCGCTACGCTGGAAACAATGGTAAGTGCCTACCTGCAGTACATCGCGTGTAATCCATTTGGAGTAGGGTAGCAACAGTACGGGTCATGGGTCGTGACCTGACTGCCGTGAAACCTCCCTATAGGCATGTCCTTATAACTTATGATACAGGCAGACACAAAAAGCTGGAGTAACTCAGCATCTCTGGATAGAAGGAATAGGTGACGATTCGGGTCGAGACCCAGTTCCTTCCTACACTTATAATTTATATCCGAGGTTAAAGCATTGGGTAGGTTAAATGTACAGTGTTTGTTCTTTAGTTGGGAGTCAGAGTTGAAAGCGAGCAGTGTTACTGGACTGTGTGTTTTCCAGGGATGTTTGTTTATAGGCACCTTCATTCCCTGGAGACCAGTTTAAAACGTGTGTAGTCGGCTCCAGACCCAACCAGCGCTCGGTGCGCGGTGATATTGGCCGACGGTTGAGTCGTTTTTATTTACGAATGTTCCCGGAACACAGTAGGAGCAACACCGGGCGGTTAAATTTAATCTAGCTCTCAATACGTCGCCATTAAGCAATGTATTCATTTTCAAGGGAGCAGCGCTAGTTCACAGTACAGTGATTGCCATTATTTTGCCAGCATGACCTTGAGATGATTTTATATCAATTCGTGAACATGTACATTTAAAAGCAGAGAAAAGACAGAGTTTCCTTGCGTTTTGGTAACGCAACTGGTAAAGATATTTGGCTTGATTTTTGACTGGGAGGTATTTCTTTAAATATCCACCAGTGATCTCATTTTAGACGCAAAATGCTGGAGTAACCCAGCGGTACAGGCAGCATCTCCGGAGGGAAGGAATGGGTTGCGTTTCGGGTCGAGACCCGTCTCCAGAAGAGTCTGAAGAAGGATCTGAAGAAGGGTCTCGACCCGAAACGTCCCCCATTCCTTCTCTCCAGAGATGCTGCCTGTCCCGTTGAGTTACTCCAGCATTTTGTGTCTATCTTCGGTTTAAACCAGGATCTGCAGTTCCTTCCAACGCAGTGATCTCATTTTAGTCTTTGACACCCATTATTTACTAGTGCATTCCCCTTGTGTAATACAATTGTTCTTTGTTGCCATTCCTCTGCCCATCACTACCGCTGCTCCCTGCCCCTGCCCCCCCCCCCGCCACGCCACCCCCCCCCCCCCCCCCCCCGCTCCTGGCTACCTCTACACAACCGCACACACGCTGTGCACCATCTTCGCCCAGGGCTTCCCGTCCATCATTATTTAAGAATAAAGGGTCGGCCATTTAGGACTGAAATGCGGAAAAGCTTTTTCACCCAGAGAGTTGTGAATCTGTGCAATTCCCTGCCACAGAAGGCAGTGGAGGGCAATTAACTGCATGTTCCCGATGTTGGGGGAGTCCAGAAATGTTCCCGATGTTGGGGGAGTCCAGAACCAGGGGCCACAGTTTAAGAATAAGGAGTGAGCCATTTAGAACGGAGACAAGGAAACACTTTTTCTCACAGAGAGTGGTAAGTCTGTGGAATTCTCTGCCTCAGATGGAGGCCGGTTCTCTGGCTGCTTTCAAGAGAGAGTTAGATAGGGCTCTTAAAGATAGCGGAGTCAGGGGATATGGGGAGAAGGCAGGAACGGGGTATGGATTGTGGATGATCAGCCATGATCACATTGAATGGCGGTGCTGGCTCTAAGGGCCGAATGGCCTACTCCTGCACTTATTGTCTATTGTTTATGTTTCAATTACTTGGTAATTATGAGACTCATAGAGTTCAATAATGATACAGCGTCGAAACAGGCCCTTCGGCCCAATTTGCCCACACCGGTCAACATGGCCCAGCTACACTAGTCCCACCTGCCAGCGTTTGGTCCATATCCCTCCAAACCTGTCCTGTCCATTGTTCAAAGAGAATATGTGAACGTGAATCGGTTGTGAATGCAGGAGAGAGTGCGTGCGTGAGCCAATATGATCATCTTTATACTAAAGATGTCAGCATGTTGACTGGTCAGGCAGCACCTGTGGAGAGAGACCGAATGAAACGTTTCCACTTGGGTTAATGCTGGCCTTAGGGCATTGAGCCTAATCGTTCCACGTCTAGTCTTTGGAGCGGGAACATATTCAGCTCAATGCTCTTTTTCCGCACTTAATGCTGGCGGATCAACTCCAGATTTAACGGATTCTCTCCCCACAGGCGCTGCCCGACCTGATGAGCATTGACAGCATCGCCAAGTGGAGCTGCCGGCCCGAGAGCACCCGGACTACCGATTGATAGATATATAGATAGACACACACAAGCCGGTGTAACTCAGCGGCGCAGACAGCATCTCTGGACAAAAGGAATGGGTGGAGACCACCGCTGAGGCTGGACACCACAAGACTACAGGGGGTATTCACAGCATCGCCCTCACACGCCCGCGGTCTCCCCCGAATGTATTGTCATTGTAGCTTTCCCAACACTTCTAAAGCAACCCCACATCATCAATGTCGCCCAGACACCGCCAATGGACCAATACTCAAGTGTGTTTCCTTGCAGTAACAACTTTTCCCACTTGAATCGCTTGTTTATTCCAGTTCATCCGTGGTCAGGATGCAAGTTTTTTAACTCACTTTAGACAGGATTATTGCTGTAACCTGAGATCTCATTTTCAAGCCCCCCCCCCCCCCCCCCCCCCCCCAATAAAAACAGTTATCCAAATCACTGGAGCTGACTGCGAGTTGAGAGCGAGAGTCGCGTTGTGAACTAACTGCATCTTGGTGCACACGTTAACTCATGAACCCCGGCGTGTAGAAGGAACTGCGGATGCTGGTTTAAACCGAAGATAGACACAAAACGATGGATCAACAGGCAGAAGGGTCTCGACCCGAAACGTCACCCATTCCTTCCTTCTCTGCAGAGACGCTGCCCGCCCCGCTGAGTTACTCCAGCATATTGTGACTATCTCGAGTGTGTGGCGACGCTCGCTGCACCGGCTGCCCCTCGTCACCCAACCACCCACCCACCCACCCACCCCGGGC
>NC_045989.1:3284120-3349120 GCF_010909765.2 Amblyraja radiata
AGAAACAGGTACACAGATAGGACAGGTTTGGAGGGATATGGACCAAATACGGGCAGGTGGGACTAGTGGAGCTAGGACATGTTGGCCGGTGTGGGCAATTTGGGCCGAAGGGCCTGTTTCCACACTGTATCACTCTCTGACTCTATGACTCTATGTGGCAAGTGGGAGGAGGGGGTTGGGGGGAGGGGGGTAGCTTTAAAAGTGAGAACGGAAGATGGTAGTATGTTCTTGTTCGAGCAGAAGTAAGGTTGCCAGTATTAGGGAATGTCAGTTGTAGAAGGATATCCAGCAATGAGCTGCCAGAGGACATAGTTGAGGCTGACTAAAACAGCAGTTAGTTAAAAGCACTTGGATAGGTACAGGTATATGGATCGATAAGATCTAGAGGGATATGGGTCCAATGTGGGCAAATGGGACATGGGTCACCTAGGTCGGCATGGACAAGTTGGGCCGAAGAGCCTGTTTCAGTTCTACTTGACCCTATGAATCTGTAACTGCGTGAATGAAGATTTCAGCAGCTGACTGTGATAGAGCTAGAGATAGAGATAGAGATAGAGATAGAGATAGCAAGGAGTCGCAGAGAGATGCATCACGGAAAGAGACTCTGGCCTACTGAGTCTATGCCGATTATCAACTACTCATTCACACTAATCCTACACTAATCCCACTTTTACGGGGAGAACATTATGAGGTCTGATGGGACAGATAGGTGATCCAAAGATCCTCTTGGGAGCATTAATGTCTGCTAATTAGGCTTTGCGGATTTGTGCTTGGTATTATATTCCATGTAATATCATTTTAAGCATGAGATTCCCTGACTGACACTTTCCTGAAAAGGACCAGAGGACATAGGTTAAAGGTGAAGGGGAAAGATTTAATAGGAATCAGAGGGGTAACCTTTTCGCACAAAGGGTGGTGGGTGTATGGTACAAGCTGCCAGAGGAGGTAGTTGAGGGTGGGACTATCCCAAAGTTTAAGAAATAGTTAGACAAGTACATGGAGAGGGAAGTGAGAGGGGAATCAGTGATCAGTCTGAAGAAGGGTTTCGGCCCGAAACGTCACCTGTTTCCTTCGCTCCATAGATGCTGCAGCACCCGCTGAGTTTCTCCAGCATTTTTGTGTACCATGGAGAGGGAAGGTTTGGAGGGATATGTTCCAAACGCGGGCAGGTAGGACGAGTGTAGCTGGGACATCCTTTGGACGGTGTGGGCAAGTTGGGCCGAAGGGCCTGTTTCCACACTGTGCCACTCTATGACTATTGGTGGCAAAAATAGGAAAGCAGACTATTATCTAAATGGTGTCCGACTAGGAAAAGGGGAGATGCAACGAGACCTGGGTGTCATGGTACACCAGTCATTGAAAGTAGGCATGCAGGTGCAGCAGGCAGTGAAGAAAGCGAATGGTATGTTAGCTTTCATAGCAAAAGGATTTGAGTATAGGAGCAGGGAAGTTCTACTGCAGTTGTACAGGGTCTTGGTGAGACCACACCTGGAGTATTGCGTACAGTTTTGGTCTCCAAATCTGAGGAAGGACATTATTGCCCTAGAGGGAGTGCAGAGAAGGTTCACCAGACTGATTCCTGGGATGTCAGGACTGTCTTATGAAGAAAGACTGGATAGACTTGGTTTATACTCTCTAGAATTTAGGAGATTGAGGGGATCTTATAGAAACTTATAAAATTCTTAAGGGGTTGGACAGGCTAGATGCAGGAAGATTGCTCCCGATGTTGGGGAAGTCCAGGACAAGGGGTCACAGCTTAAGGATAAGGGGGAAATCCTTTAAAACCGAGATGAGAAGAACTTTTTTCACACAGAGAGTGGTGAATCTCTGGAACTCTCTGCCACAGAGGGTAGTCGAGGCCAGTTCATTGGCTATATTTAAGAGGGAGTTAGATGTGGCCCTTGTGGCTAAGGGGATCAGAGGGTATGGAGAGAAGGCAGGTACGGGATACTGAGTTGGATGATCAGCCATGATCATATTGAAGGGCCGAATGGCCTACTCCTGCACCTAATTTCTATGTTTCTATGTTTCTATAACATGGTTGGTCAGGAGTCCATCTCAACCACTACCATTGAGCATGTAGCGGCATGAACATCTGCCAAATTGTGGTCACCTCTAACTGTGGCTACAAGTGTATAGAGCAGGCATAGACTCTCCCTTATAATCACCACATCCTTAAGGGTTTCCCTAAGTTATTCACGAATTCTCCCGAGTTTTCAAACTCGCAGAATGTTCGTAACGAGTCCGTAGGAGTCTGTGGATATATCGTAGCGGCTCGCTATGCCAGCTGTAGGTACTCGGGGCTATTTTATTACTCGTGGACATTTTTCATCATGCTGAAAAAACGTCCCGACTTACCTGATGCCCCGAGTACCTACGGCTAGCATAACGAGCCACCATGATATATCCACGGACTCGTTACCATATAACCATATAACCATATAACAATATAACAATAACAGCACGGAAACAGGCCATCTCGGCCCTTCAAGTCCGTGCCGAACACTTATTTTCCCCTAGTCCCATCTACCTGCACTCAGACCATAACCCTCCATTCCCTTCCTTTCCCGTCCATTCTTACGTTACATTACGTTGAGTTATGTTACAAACATTCTGCGAGTTGGAAAACTCGGGAGAATTCGTGAATAATGTGAAAGTCAGACAGGCTCTTTAGAGCATCTATTTTCCTTCTCAGTACCTCAGGCTAGAAGAATCCCATGGACAATTTTCAATGCACTAAATACAATTATTCAGGCAATTGGCAAGAGGTATTGGTATTAGTTTATTATTGTCACTTGTACAGAGATTCAGTCAAAAATGTTATTTTGTTCAAGAAGGAACTGCAGATGCTGGAAAATCGAAGGTAGACAAAATTGCTGGAGAAACTCAGCGGGTGAGGCAGCATCTATGGTGCGAAGGAAAAACTTTATTTTGCATGCTATCAGGCAAAACATGATTAGATCAGCTACTACAAAAGAGAATTAACTCGAGTGCAGAATATAATGTTACAGCGACTGAGAAAGTGTAGATTTTAAAAAGTGCAAGGGATGGAACGAGGTGGATTGGAAGATCCAGAATTTATCCCTAGCAGATGAAATAAACAGGAAAGAAACAGAATAGAAATAGCTTCCATGGAGTTTCCACAAAAACATGCTTCATCTTTTCCTGTGCTAATCATTGGTGGGTAACATCGGTTGCTTAGAGACCATGGTGATTCATCTGAAGATAAGACACAAAAAGCTGGAGTAACTCAACGGGACAGGCGGCATCTCTGGAGAGGAGGAATGGGTGACATTTTGTGTCCAGACACACTTTGAGCCAAAACGCCACTTATTCCTTTTTCTCCAGAGACGCTGCCTGTCCCACTGAGTTACTCCAGCATTTTGTGTCTAAAGTCAGTGTAACATCCAGCATCTGCAGTTCCTTCCTACTTATGGTGATTCATCTAATGGGCTCAAGGTACAGGAGGTTCTGAATAATGATTGCATAAAGAGTCATGGTCCTAGTCATACAGCACAGAAACAGGCCCTTCGGTCCAACTCGTCCATGCTGGCCCATCTAACTGAGTTCCATGGTCCATGTCCATCTAAACCTTTCCTATCCATAATTTAAATATTCAAAGTATGCACCCACTGATTGTAATCAGGGGCACTCCTCTCTGCTATCCAATGTCATGTGTTATCAGAAATATGTGTTATTAAGAAAGATTGCCTTATTTCATATTCATATTTCTCCTGACATAGAATGAGGCTATTGGGGTAATCAATGCTAAACAGCAAATCCATCAATACTCTTTCCCCCACTTACTTCCCTGGGATCTATTTAGTTTTAGTTTTTAGTTTTAGAGGTACAGGGCCTTCGACCCACCGACTCCACACTGACCAGTGATCCCCAAACACTAATACTATCCTAAACACACTGGGGACAATTTACATTTATACCAAGCCAATTAGCCTACAATCCTGTAAGTCTTTGGAGTGTGGGGGGGAAACCGAAGATTGCGGAGTAAACCCACACAGGTCACGAGTAGAACATACAAACTCCGTACAGACAGCGCCCGTAGCTCTACCGATGCACCACCGTGCCGACGTTCTTTGTCACACGTCCATCAACTTGGCTCTCATTATCCAACAGTAGGCCAGCCAACAACTTGCCAACCTGAAGGAAATTATAGAAAGTGGTGAACTCTGCTCGGTTCATTATAGGTACTGATCTTCCCACCATCGAAGAGATCTACGGGAGACACTGCCTCAAATAGACAACCAGCATATTTGAGGACCCACACCGCCCTGGCTACACTCCCATTGAGAGACACATGTGACTGTAGTTACTGGGATCTTGAGTGAAACACAAAAGGCTGGAGAAACATAGCAGGTCAGGCAGCATCTGTGGAGGGAATGGACAGATGATGTTTCGGGTCAGCACCCCTGCTTCAAACTCATTCCCTCCACAGCTGCTGTCTGATCTGCTGAATTCTTCCAACACTTTGTATTTTGCTCTTTCGCTGCTTATTTCAACCTCCCCAAATTACTATGAATTGTGCGCACGTGAAATTATGTGTGACCTTAATCCTTATCTTTAAGCTATTCAGTTCAAGGCGCAGTGATAGAGTTGCTGCCTCACAGCGCCAGAGACCCGGGTTCGATCCTGAGTACGGGTGCTGTCGGCACGGAGTTTGCACGGTACGTTCTCCTCATGACCGCATGGGTTTTCACCAAGATCTTCGGTTTCCTCAACGCTCCAATGAGGTACAGGTTTGTAGATTAATTAGCTTGGTATAAATGTAGAAATCGCTCCCAGTGTGAGTTGGATAGTGTTAATGTGCAGGAATTGCTGGTTGGTGCAGACTCGGTGGGCAGACAGGCCTGTTTCCGCGCTGCATCTGTAAACTAAACTCAACTCAAATTTCTGTGCATTTTGAACTGTGGTCTACCTGAGGTCGGAGTGACAGTGGGGAGACTGAGAAAGACTGGTCCTGCTCCATAGCCCCAGGTTATCAGGTTCCTTAACAACCAACAATTAATCAATGTTCCTCTGTTGAAAATTTGCCATGTAAATGTTATGATGTGTGATGGATTATTTTAAAATGCAAAATCCTGTTCAAATCTCCGACCATTCTTCTTCATTTTTCTGTTTCTTCTGTCATATTTGGCTTGCAGTCTTCAACTTACATCTTTGTTCAGTGTCATATCTGTAATTCAGTTCAACACTTTTACTTTGAATTATGCCATTGAAGCAAAATCATAGTTGATCATTTTGCAAACCATGCATATGATTTTTAAATTATGTACTTTCTCCTTAACGTCAATTATGATAAATTCTCAGATATTTTCTTCACATAAGTCAATGAAAAAAGCCTGTGGTGATTATTATTTGTGAAGATGAAGTGAAGTTCAATGTTGCAGCACCCAAATCTAGAATTGGATCAGAATATGGAACATCTTCTCCAGGTTGTCCCAGATGTTACAGCAGTCCTGGTGGTGCAGCGGTAGAGTTGCTGCCTTACAACGAATCCAGACCACGGGTGCTGTCTGTACGGAGTTTTACGCTCTCCCCGTGACCTGCGTGGAATTTTCCCAAAATTTTCGGTTTCCTCCCGCACTCTAAAGGCGTACAGGTTTGTAGGTTAATTGGCTTGGTAAATGTAAAAAAAATGTGTCCCTAGTGGGTGTAGGATATTGTTAATGCATGGGGATTGCTGGTTGTCGTGGACCCGGTGGGCCGAAGGGCCTGTTTCCGTGCTGTTTCTCCAAACTATATAATAACTTTATCTTGCTGAAGATGGGAATTAGAGAATTATTTCATCTCATGGTGAAATTGGGAGTCTCACTGATAATGCCAGCTTGTATTTTCATAGTCATAGATAGATACAGCACCGAAACAGGCCCCAGGGCTCTTCGAGTCCACACCAATTGACACTAATCCTCTACTAATCCAATGCAATATAATTCTCTCCATATTGTCATGAATGCTCCCCAGATTCTACCACTCACCTATACACAAGGGACCATTAACCAACAAAACCGCATGTCTTGTGGGATGTGGGAGGAAACTGGAGCACCAGAAGGAAACCCACATGGTTACAGGTGGAACGTGCAAACTCCACACAGACAGCACCCGAGGTCAGGATCAAACCCGGGTCTCTGGCACTACTGCTCTACTGCTGCACCACTCTGCGTTCCTGAAAGGTATGGGAAAATCACAACAGAAATTATTTCCCTCATTGCTGATTTGGGAAAGTGAGTTATTCTCCGCCCTGTGGCATTGTGAGGCCACAGTGGGTCCACCAGCTATGCCACTATGCCACCCCCATTGGCCTTGAGAAACCACAAACAAGCCTCACTTCCTTTGTGAGTAGCCTGTCTGATCTTTTCTGTGTGACTTCATCAGGACCATCATATCAATCGCATCTCATTGCGATTGGGACGACAGATGGCACAATGGGCTAAGTGTTCGGCTGGCAACCGGAAGGTAGCCGGTTCGAATCCCGCTTGGAGTGCATACTGTCGTTGTGTCCTTGGGCAAGACACTTCACCCACCTTTGCCTGTGTGTGAATGTGTGTGAGTGATTGGTGGTGGTCGGAGGGGCCGTAGGCGCAGATTGGCAGCCACGCTTCCGTCAGTCTGCCCCAGGGCAGCTGTGGCTACAGAAGTAGCTTACCACCACCGAGTGTGACTGAGGAGTGAATGAATAATGCGATGTAAAGCGCCTTGAGTATTAGAAAGGCGCTATATAAATCCCATCCATTATTATTATTATCTCTCCAGCTGATTAAACCTCGTAAAGAAACAATGAACCATCTTGGACTTCAGCCCAAGAAGAAAATCAAAGCCTGACTAAACCATCGTCTTTTCAAACCCGACATGAGAAAGGGAAAACAGATAAAACTGCTGATGCTGGAATCTGAAGACAAGAAATGCTGGAAAACTGCAGAAAGAGAAGACACTCATTGTTTTGTGTCAGGAATCCTTCCTCAGAAGAGCAGGAAGGATGGAGAGGTGTCACTTATACAATACTGAGCCTTCAAACAAAACATTATGTAGAGATAGGTGATAAAAAAGCATCAGTACATGTAGGAAGAAACTACAGATGCTGGTTTAAACCGAAGATAGCACAAAAATCTGGAGTAACTCAGCGGGACAAGCAGCATCTCTGGAGAGCAGGAATGGGTGACGTTTCAGGTTGAGACCCTTCTTCAGACTAGTTAGGGATAAGGGAAGCGAGAGATATAGATGCTGATGTGGAGAGATAAAGAACAATGAATGAAAGGTGCAAAAAAGTAACGATGACAAGGGAAACTGGCCATTGTTAGCTGTTTGTTGGGTGAAAACAAGAAGCTGGTGCGACTTGGGTGGGGAAGGGATAGAGAGAGAGGGAATGCCGGGGCTACCAGAAGTGAGAGAAATCAATATTCATACCACTGGGCTGTAAGCTGCCCAAGTGAAATATAAGATGCTGTTCCTCCAATTTATGTTTAACCTCACTGACAATGGAGGAGACCGAGGACAGAAAGGTCTGGGAATGGGAAGGAGAATTAAAGTGTTTAGCAACTGTGAGATCAGGTCGGTTCAGGCGGGCTGAGCGATGGCGTTCTGCGAAATGATCGCCCAGTCTACGTTTGGTCTTGCCGATGTATAAGAGTCCACATCTTATCTATAATAGTCCACGGACACAGTAGATGATGTTGAAGGAGGTGCAAGTGTACCTCTGCCTCACCTGAAATGGCTGTCGGGTGCCTGGACAGAATCGAGGGAGGAGGTACAGGGACAGGTGTTGCAGCTTCTGCAGTTGCAGGGAAAGGTACCTGGGGGGGGGGGGGGGGGTGGTTGGGGTGGCAAAGCATGAGTTAACCAGGGAGTTGTGGAGGGAACGGTCTCTGCAGAAGGCGGAAAGGGGTGGAGATGGGTAGATGTGACTAGTGTTGGGATCCCGTTGGAGGTGGCAAAAAGTTTGGAGGATTATGTGTTGCGGATGGGGTGAGGTCAGGTTGGGGGGAAGTTCCCCCCCCACCACGGGTACCATGTCACCCCGTGCTACCTTCTCCATGGTCGGATAGTCGCCAACTAAACCGTCTCCCCCATCTGGTTTGCCAGGTGAGGAGGGGGCTGTGGACCCCCAGCAGGACCAAAAACAAGACCTGTCAAAGGGCGGATGGGCTTCTAGCGAGCCAACGTCCCTTCCACACTTCAGTAGAAGTTGCAATCACTGTCGTACACGGCATTGTAAGGAATGATCATAAAACACACACACCAAAATCCTATACTTCCAGCGCGGAAGTCCGCAAGGACTGGAGGACAGAGATGTGTGGTGCGTCCGTCAACATTCCCGTCGAAAACTGGCACCACTGCCTCGCTAATGTTTTCAACGAGGATGAATGAATGAATGAATGAATGAATGAATGAATGAATGGATGAATGAATGAATGAATGATGGGGTGAAAGGTAAGGACTAGGAGAAAATTCTGTCCCTGTTTTGATTAGAGTGAGTACCAATTGTTAGCAAAGCATAATATAGAAACAGGGTGAGAAAAGAAGCTAAGAGTGGGATATGATGAGGAAAAGGAGATAAGATGTGAAATGATGAGAGGGCACTTTACCTGAAGTTAAAACTGTGTGCGTGTATATTAATGTGTGTATATTATGTTTATTCTGTGTGTATATTATATGTATATATGTGTACTGAACATTTTTTCTCATTTATTATATTGTATACAGTGCATTATGTTTACATATTCTGTTGTGCTGCTGCAAGTAAGGATTTCATTGTGCATCTGGGACGTGTGAGAATAAATCACTCTTGACTCTTGAAACCTGAATATGTTTAATGTTTCCGAATCCATATAATCTGAACATCATTGTAAATATAACAAACTCCAACATGCTATTGCTCTTTGAGGATGAAACATCACATATTGATCATCTGTATCTGCAGTTCCTTGTATCCCAGCATGAGTTCATGTTCGCCATATCGTTTAGTTCAGTTTAGTTTAGTTTAGAGATACATTGCGGAAACAGGCCCTTCAGCCCACTGGGTCAGCGCCCCGACCATTGATCCCCGCGCATTAACACTACCCTACACCCACTCGGGACAATTTTTACACCAAGCCAATTAAGCTACAAACCTGTACCGTCTTTGGAGTGTGGGAGGAAACTGAAGATCTCGGAGAAAAGCCACGCAGATCACGGGGAGAACGTATATACTCCGGTACAGACAGAACCCATACTCGGGATCGAACCGGGGTCTCCGGCGCTGCATTCGCTGTAAGGCAGCAACTCTACCGCTGCGCCACCTTGACCACCCTCCTTCGTTCTCCTGAATAAAGTACTGAGCTCGTTGGAATAGCCCAAATGTCCTCAGAGCAGAAATCTGACCTGACTCATATAGTTCGATAGCCAAGCTTGCAAGTGGACAAACACTACATTTTTCATGGACATTGCAATATTGATAATAGGTTTCCATCACAGATTTAATTAATCAATTTAACTGAATTTAAATCACCATTAAGGGGCTGTCCCACTTGGGCGACCTAATCCGCGAGTTCTGGCGAGTTTGCCCTCGACTCATACTCGCAGCATGGTCGACACGAGGTCCTAGGAGGTCTTCGTAACTCTCCTTCATGCTCGAGAGTGGTCCCCGCGTACTCGAGACCTCAGCTAGGTCACGGCGTATTTTCCAACATGTTGAAAAATGCCCGCGAGTAAAAAAAGGTTGCCATGGAAAAAATTCATACTTTTTTTACTCGTAGGTTTAGTCGCTTGTAGGTCGTAGTAGGTCGGCATGTTAGTCGTAAGTAATCGAGGGTAGTCGAAGGTAGTCGTAGATTGTCTTCATCATGGTCGAAGGGAGGTCGGAGGAGGTCGTCTGCACTCTCCACTATTCGGTGTCCAATTTTCCCGAAGCTAGTCGTAGCTAGTCTTCAACATAGTCGAAGGAGGTCGAAGGAGGTCGAAGGAGGTCGAAGGAGGTCTTCAACATGACATTTTTTCAACCTCTCCTAAGCTCTTCTAAACTCAGCAATTAGGCCTCCCAAGTGGGACAGCCCTTTCACTAGTCCAACAATGCAACCATCCCTGAAGATGAGAGGGGAAAGATTTAATAAGAATCTGAGAAGCAACTTTATGGAACCATCTGCCAGAGGAGGTAGTTGAGGCAGGTATGTAACATCACTTAAAAGACATTTGTACAGATATATGGATTGAAACCATGTGGCCAAACGCGGGTAAATAGGACTGGTGTAGATGGGACATGTTGGTCAGTGTGGGCAAGTTGGGCTGAAGGGCCTGTTTCCATATTGTATGACTCTAATTAAATAGGATTAGATTAGTGTAGGATTTGTGTAAATTGGTGCACTCGATGGGTCAAGGGGCCTATTTCTGTGCCGTATGCCTCTATGTTACTGTATCAGGGGACTGCAGAATTAAATAAAGAAAGTAGGGTGTGCACCTGGAACTGAATCCTGGGTGCTATGCAGACTGGGCCAGAATAAAAGCTTATTGAGACAGACAAGATCTTGAGGAGGTAGATATCAGGACAGTTTCACTCATAGGGGAGTCTCTGACAAGGGACCCAGACAAGTGGTCAGTCATTCAAATCTAAAGTCTGTAGAAGTTTATTCATGCAGAGGGTGAGAACGATAAATTTAAGGTGGAGGTTGATATATTTTTGAACGATCAGGGAACTGAAGGCTATGAAAAATTAGCACAGTAAGGAGGAGGCTAGCATTGATCAGCTATGATCATATTGAATGGTGGGGCAAGTTCTGGAGACGAGGTGGCCTACTCCAGCTTCAATATCCATGAGGCCTTTCAATAAATATTCAGTTCATGTACGAGCCT
Source organism: Amblyraja radiata (assembly GCF_010909765.2). NCBI lineage: Eukaryota > Metazoa > Chordata > Chondrichthyes > Rajiformes > Rajidae > Amblyraja > Amblyraja radiata. The sequence goes on from NC_045989.1 coordinate 3,294,957, forward strand.
TGACTTGGATCGCCATGCCTGGCACCACCACGTTCTGTGCCAGCCTTGAGTTGGGTCTCCGGGCCTGGTACTGCTACTTCATGTTCCTGATGTTGGGGGAGTCCAGAACCAGGGGCCACAGTTTAAGAATAAGGAGTAAGCCATTTAGAACGGAGACGAGGAAACACTTTTTCTCACAGAGAGTGGTGAGTCTGTGGAATTCTCTGCCTCAGAGAGCGGTGGAGGCAGGTTCTCTGGATGCTTTCAAGAGAGAGCTAGATAGGGCTCTTAAAAATAGTGTAGTTGGGGTATATGGGGTGAAGGCAGGAATGGGGTACTGATTGGGGATGATCAGCCATGATCACATTGAATGGCGGTGCTGGCTCAAAGGGCCGAATGGCCTACTCCTGCACCTATTGTTCATTGTCTATTGTCTATTTATGTGCCAGCTTGACTCGGATCTCCATGTCTTGTACGCCCAGTTCATGTGTCAGCCTTGAGTTGGGTCTCCACGCCTGGTACATCTAGTTGAAGTGCAAGCCCTAACTTTGATCTCCATGCTTGGTGGACAATCCACATGCCAGCCTTGTCTTGGGTCTCCGTACCTGCCAGGCCCAGTTCCACATCCCATGATCACATATACGTAACTCATTCTGCTGAAAGTATTTATGTGTTGAAATGCTAAAAGGAATCTGCGGAACGAGAGATGCAGCAGCAATCTGTGTGAAAATCAGTTGGAACACATTCTCTCCATATCTGACAACTTTAGCACATTCTTATAAATAAGCTGGAACAAGCAGGTGATTGGCAGTCAGACATTACTGAAGGTAACACTGTTAGAGTTGTGGGTTAACATCAGCAGCAGGTACAGTAAGTAGCTGATTTAACGCAGCCATTTAATCCGATGTGTTGAAAGATTAGATTGGTGCTTTGTAAGACAGAGGGTAATAAGAAGGCAACTTGGAAGAATAAAGGTGAGGACTTTGTCAATAAAATTATTATGAAAAAATTATGAATACTATAAAAACGTTATAATAAAAAAAACACAAAGTGCTGGAGTAACTCAACAGGTCAGGCAGCACCTCTGGAGAACATGGATAGGCAATGTTTTGAGTCTTGGCCCGAATCGTCATCTATCCATGTTCATCAGAGATGCTGCCTGATTCATCAAGTTACTCCAGCACTTTATGTCTTTTTTTGTGGTAAATCAGCATCTGCATTTCCTTGTATCAGATTGTAATGTTCGCTGCTCATTGCACAATCTTGCTGATATTCAGCTATATTTTCTCAATGAACAAATTTCTCTCGTCCACATCTAACAATTGCATTTGTATCCAGTGTAAACTGTAGAGCAACAATGAATTAGACTCATGTAAAGCCCCTTATATGGGAAAATACACAACGTTGTCCTCAGAGATTTGACAGGACTTAAAGGGATAGTGAGCTGTTAGCGGCACAGAGGTGCAGTGATGGAGTTGCTGCCTTACAGCGCCAGAGACCTGGGTTCGATCCTGTCTGTATGGAATTTGTACGTTCTCCCGTGACCAGGTGGGTTTTCTCCAGGTGCTCCGGTTTCCTCCCAAACTCCAACGACGTGCAGGTTTGTAGGTTAATTGACTTCGGTAAGTTGTAAAATTGTCACTAACGTGTCTAGGTTAGTGTATGGGTGATCGCTTGTCGGAGCGGACTCGGTGGTCTGAAGGGCCTGTTTCCGCACTGTATCTCTAAAATCGAAAGTCCAAAGATACTGGAAGGTGTATCATAGATTGGTTTCTCGGGAGAGTGTGGTGGATGAAATGTCAGTTTATGGAGGGAATTCTAGAGAGGACGGGGGTATGTAATGGTGGATTGTAAGACCTGGGAGAACCTGGAGCTCAGTTCATCATTAGGTAGAATGAAGAGGTGGTGAACAGCTGGTGAGTCCCACTCTAATGCTGCTCTAGAAGCTGGGCTATACAGGACATAGCAGCACAGTTGACAGGCACCCCATCGACAACCATTCACCACCACACTGTAGCAGCAGTTCCTCAGACTTCAGTCAGCACCTTCCAAGCCCATGTCCTGGAAGATATGGACTCCTTCTCCAGAGATGCTGCCTGACCCGCTGAGCAGGGCCGTCCTAACAGAATTATAGGCCCCCGGGCAAAGCAGTGCACTGGGGCCCCTACACTTCCAGTTTCTTTATGCCGAGTAAAATATGCTGTCATGCACTTGCAATGTCCTTCTCCATTTTCATGTTCTACAATAACATTCTACAATACATAGATTAGCGTGGGGCCCCTATGCTGGTGGGCCCCGGGCAACTGCCCAGCGTGCCCATACGTTAAGACAGCCCTGCCGCTGAGTAACTCCAGCACTGTGTGTCTTTTTACAGAAGGGCAGAGATGGGTGAGGCTGGTGATGGGTGCAGATGTACCACAGACTCGGGCACCGAGTGGGTAGACTTCTTCCTTTGCGTCCAGTGGCAGCGAGGTTATGAAGCGGGTCCACAGTGTGCTCACGCTCAACGGTAATGTCGGGTCGCCGGTAGATGCGGGCTGATCCACCTCTCCCAGTGGAGTCAACAAACGGTGGGGAGCAGGGAGAGTTCGCCAGAACCAGCGTGAGCCTCTCAGCTCAGCGGGGATTATAGAAACTAATGAGGCTGCAGCAATGTGGGCATCAGGATGGCACCACGTCATTCAGCTATCCATATGCCTTCCGAAAGGGATCTGAATTTAGTCCAGTCAGCACCACTGAAATTAGGCCCACAGTAATGGGCAGATTCACTATTAAGCTGATTGATTTCCCAACTGCACAGAACATATTCCAATTTTAAACATATTGCTTCAAAACCACTTTGCCAAATGTCAAATCTAAACCGATGGAGATGGAGACACAGGAAACTGAGGATGTTGAAACCTTGATTGTGCAAACCGCAGAGTGCCGGAAGAACTCAGCAGGTCCGGCAGCATCTGTGGTGGGAATGGACAGGCGACGTTTCTGATCGGATCCCTTCTTCAGACTGATTGTAGCAGGGGAGAGAAAGAGGTTGAGACAAAGTCTTGTAAGTGACAGGCGGATGCATGTAAGGATAGATGGGTGGAATAAGTGACAAAAGCTAAAGGTGAAAGGAGATAAAAGGGTGTCAGATAAGGAGAGGAATGAAATGTAAAGCCGGAGGGAGGGATATGTGTGGAAGGGGGCAGGGGGAAGAGATAAAAGAGGCGATGAAAGGAAAATATGGGGCTCTGGAATAGGAGATGAGTGTACAGGAACAGGGTAACTGTCTTATTTTACAGATACAACATGGAAAGGTTCTTTAGCTCTTGAGTCCAGGCCAACCATCGATCACCAATTCACTCATAATTCAACTGTATCCTATTTTCTCATCCACTCAACGCACTAGGGGCAAGTCACAGTGGACAAATAACCTACAAACCCCCACCTCTTTGGGATGTGGGAGGAAACCAGAGCACCCAGAGGAAACCAACACGGTCACAGGGAGAACATGCAAACACCACACTGACAGCAGCCAAGGTCAGAATGGTGCTGGGAGAATTGTGTACACTCTGAGGTGGGGGTGAAGGGGAACGAGAGATAAGTCAGAGGGGTGGGGGTTGTTCCTTGAGATTGGAGAATTCATTGTTGATTCACTTGTGCTACCCGAGCAGAATATGAGGCGCTGTCCTTTCATCGTCGACACAAACTGGAGTAACTCAGCGGGACAGGTCAGGCAGCATCTCTGGAGAGAAGGAATGCGTGACGCTATGGTTCGAGCCCCTTCTTCAGACTCTAGAAAGAATTGTGTTCTTTCACAGTCGCAGATTCTCTTCACAAGGCCCACATTCTGGTTGTGTAATCGCATAAAATAGATGCAGGGCCAAGCTGGTCATCCTGTTCACTTTTCCCATTGTCACTTCCAATCAAGTAAATGCCAAGGGAGATGTTACACAAGCCACCGATTTGCTGTTGCCCACTTTGCATCTTTCTGCCAAATGAGTATTTAATTAAAAGCAATAGTCAATTATAAAAGTCATCAGATGCAATGATGTCATCTAATAATAAAATAATAATAATAATAATAATAATAATAATAATAATAATAATAATAATAATAATAATAATAATAATAATAATAATAATAATAATAATAATAATAATAATAATAATAATAATATATTTTATTGTCATTGCACAGAGGTACATCGGATTTGGTTTGCAGTTTCCATCCGATGTCATTACTTAATTAGATAAAAATTTAGACAACAAGATTTAAAAAAACAGTTAAAACAGTATAAAGTGCAAATGTATCTGTGCCGGGTCGATGTGCGACGTGACCATCCGAGGGAGACAGTTCATGGGGGGTGGGGGGCACACAGCAGGGCCGGTTCAGAGCAGCTATATCTCTGGGGATTAACCTGTTCCTAAGTCTGGAGGTGCGGGCGTGGAAGGACTTGTAACGTCTGCCGGATGGTAGAAGCTCGAACAGACTATTGCAAGGGTGTGAGGAGTCTTTGTGAATGCTGACGGCCTTCCTGAGGCACCGTGTATAGTAGATGCCCTCCAAGGCTGGTAGCTGTACAAATTATATCTGTAACAAGGTTTAAACAGCTTGCAACGGTGGAAGTGAAAGGGAAAACAAGGTGAGGGGAGCAGTGTAAGAGAGGGATGGAGAGACATACTGAATCCAATGGATGAAGCCACAAAATGGCCGGATAAAAGATATGAAAGGGAGATGGGAATAACAAGAGGTGGAAAGTGACGAGGGAGGTGGAGAGAGGGGTTGGTGGTGGAGGGATTCATGGACAGAGTACAGTAAAACAAGAAAGAAGGGCGGTACAGTGGCGCAGCGGTAGAGTTGATGCCTTAAGAGCCTGTCCCACTTACGCAACCTTTACAGGCGACTGCCGGCACCCGTCATAGGTTGCCGAAATTTTCAGCATGTTGAAAATTCAGCGGCGACCAGAAAGATGCTACGACTCTTTGGAGATCTCTCACGACCATAGGAGACCTCTCATAACCGTGGCCGTGAGAGGTCTCCTATGGTCGTGAGAGGTCTCCAAAGAGTCGTAGCATCTTTCTACTCGCCGGGTGCCAGCAGTCGCCTGTAAAGGTCGTGTAAGTGGGACAGGCCCTTAACAGTGCCAGCGACCAGGGTTCGATCCCAACTATGGGTTCTGTCTGTATGGAGTTTGTACCTTCTCCCCCGAGACCTGCGTGTGTTTTCTCCGAGATATTCGGTTTCCTCCCACACTCCAAAGACGTACAGGCTTGTAGGTCAATTGGCTTGGTGTAAATGTAAACTGTCCCTAGAGTGCGTAGGATAGTGCTAAAGTGCAGGGATCGCTCATCGGCACAGACTCGATGGGCCAAAGGGCCTGCTTCCCGCTGTATAACTAAACTAAACTAAACTGAACCAAGAAAATCAGAGTTGCAGAGATCATTAAACGGCAGAGAGAAGGCAAAGAGTGTGAAGTGATAAAACATTTAAAGGGCCATCAGTGGCAGCACTTTAAGAGATTGCAAAGCAAGTGTGAGGAAGGTAGAGGGCCCCAGAGCTTTTGAAAATTGAGTCTTTTATCTCTACCTTCTAAACTGACCCAAAAATGAGAGGGCAGGACTCACTGCTGAGTGTCGAAGTACCTCGATGCACAGCCCAAAAAGAAAAATCAGGTCCCAGTAGGGGGCTGCCTTCCCCGTAAACCATCCTATAATTTGACACTAATTGGCACTAACTGTCACCAAACCACTTTGGTCAGAATAGCCCCAGGATGGATGGTGAGCTTGAGTGTCAGGATGACCAATGGACTATCCAGCCTTTTCGCTTGTCTCCCCTGCAAGAGACCTTTCAGGGGCTTGGCCTGATCCCATTAGTGGCAGAACAACAAGCAAGCACCAGCGAATGCAATGTGTGGCTCTGGCCGAGGAATTAGAGAGCTCTGTGGTTCAAGCTGTTCTCTCTTTCTCCTTTATGATATTGATCATTAAAGATTCAGTGAGTTTTGTTTCCCCGAATGTTTTTAAGAAGCAGGATGGGGTATTTTTTTTAAAAAGGGAATGAGCTTCTCTGCGCAGCTGAAGAGTTGTGGTTGATGCTTTCAATGGGAAATCTTAGAGCATTATCTCTGCTGTACGAGAGTGTTTGAGAGTGTTTGAGGAGCCAAGTGTGCCCGGGGCAGCTCACTAATAGTGCCATCTCTTGGGCAGTCCATCCAACTGCAGGGGCTGCAGGATGCCAAGTGTTGACGTGGGCAGCACAGTGGGTGGAGCCACTATCTCACTGCGCCAGAGACACGGGTTTGATTCTGACCACGGGTGCTGTCTGTGTGGAGTTCACACGTTCACCCTGTGACCGTGTGGGTTTCCTCCGGGTGCTCCTGCCTGCTCTTACATCCCAAAGACGTGCGGGTTTGGTGGTTAATTGGCCTCTGTAAATTGCCCCAAGTGTGTAGGGAGTGGATAAGACAGTGTCGATGGTCAGTTGTTCAAGAAGGAACTGCAGATGCTGGAAAATCGAAGGTAGACAAAAATTGCTGGAGAAACTCAGCGGGTGCAGCAGCATCTATGGAGCGAAGGAAATAGGCAACGTTTCGTGCCGCACCCGCTGAGGTGCGGCCACTTACTCTTAACTCTGGCTCTTTGCTTATTCCATGTTTGTACTCCAGTATTATTTTTGTGCAAATTACAAATGGGAAAGCAAACTCAATGCTGGCATTATTTCAAGAGGGCTTTTATATAAAATCAGGGGTGCAATGCTGAGGCTCTATAAGGCGCTGGTAAGGCCACATTTCGAATATTGTGAGCAATTTTGGGCCCCATATCTGGGGAAGGATGTGCTGGCTCTGGAGAGGGTCCAGAGGAGGTTTACAAGAATGATCCCTGGAATGAGCAGGTTAACCTATGTCATTTGTCGGCACTGGGCCTGTACTGGCTGGAGCTTAGAAGAATGAGGGGGGATCCTCATTGAAACATACAGAATGGTGAAAGGCTTGGATAGAGTGGATGTGGAGAGGATGTTTCCATTAGTGGGAGAGTCTAGATCTCTTAAAGGACGCTCTTTTTGGAAGGAGACGAGGAGGAATTTCTTTAGTCAGAGTGTGGTGAATCTGTGGAATTCTTTGCAGCAGAAGGCTGTAGAGGCCAAGTCAGTGGATATTTTTAAAGCAGAGATTGATAGATTTTACTTCGGAGTCACATGACTACGTGAAGAACCCGTCCAACACGCATGCGCGACATGAGCGTTCACGCAGTGCAACAGCGACGAGCGGGAGTACAGGCACTCCCGCTACAGCTTAAAAAAGACGGACCATCAGGTAAGTTTATTCTGAGGTCGTTTTTTCCGAAAAGAAGTGTTTTGTTTTGTCTCACCAGGAATATGAGCAAAACAAGACAAGCCAAGAAGTCCGTCCCCCATTCGACTCCAACGGAGGAGTGTTCCATCAGTGGGGGGCAAGAGGCGGTAGGACCGCAAACCCAGCGGTCCGCCATCCCTGACACCGTGCCGAGCCCAGTCCCGCTAGCGCAGCCTGAGCAGCGGGCTGGATGTAAAGCAGCACGGAAGCATCGGTGGTATCCGATTCTTCGGACGGGGACGTCTCACCGCCCGCGCGGGGCAGAGACATCCGCCTGAGCCGCTTGGAGCGGCTCGTGGAGCAAATGCTCCAGCGAGACTTGCTTCGGGAGATGGAGCAGTCTCACAAAGGGAGTTCAGGCACTCCCACCAGAGTGCCTCACAACGCACTGGCCATCGCTTCCCCCTCATCCGAGGGCAGCTTTGGCGACTAGGGCTGGGCTGGTCAAGAAGAGGGGTCACTAGCCGAAGATGTCGGGAGTACGCTTGGGGTACAGGACCAGGAAGAGCTGCTGGGTGTGGTAGACCGCTACGTGGCAGCTCCACGAGCAGGACGGCCATTAGAGCCAAAACTGGCGGCCAGCATTAATTACCTGTCCTTCAAGCCCCTACAAGAGCAGGTAGTTAATGAGGCCCTAGAGCTGTATTCGGCCCCAGAGAATTGCGCCTCGCTCAACGTGCCGGCCGTCAATAGCCAAATCTGGGGGCACGTTGGGCCAAACATCCGAAGTGGTATGAAACTGCACTTGAATTTGGTGGACTTGCACCCTGCTTGAAGTGGTAAGAAACTGTACTTGAATTTGGTGGACTTGCACCCTGCTTGAAGTGGTAAGAAACTGTACTTGAATTTGGTGGCCTTGCACCTTGCTTGAAGTGGTATGAAACTGCACTTGAATTTGGTGGACTTGCACCCTGCTTGAAGTGGTAAGAAACTGTACTTGAATTTGGTGGACTTGCACCCTGCTTGAAATGGAATTTCAAGGACTAGCCTTGAGTTGGTGTTGGTGGAATATTGCGTTGGGGGACTAGCCCTCCTATGTGATGCTGGGACCCAACGTGTCCCACTTAGTCTAGTATGGTCTAAATGTTTCTTAAACGTTGCGATAGTATCTGCCTCAATTACATTCTCTGGCAGCCCGTTCCGTACATGCACCACCATATAGGTGAAAAAGTTACCCCTCAGATTCCTATTAAATCTTTTCCCCCCTCACCTTAAACCTATGTTCTGTGGTTCTCAATCGCACATGTGACTTTGATGAACTGAACTACTAAACAACAATATCAATGGCTCAATGGTTCCTTATTGCCACATGTACTGAGGTACAGTGTTATATCTGTTTGCATACAGTTCAGTAACAATATTACTATACATTAGGGACAATCAGACTTATGTATAGTAGTTTATACTGTGGCAGCACACATGAGTCTTGTACCCTTGGAGTTCAGAGTTATTAAAGATGTCGAGTCTTCACTTGGCCATAATGGCCACTCACCTGGTGACAACATGGGTTGGACTTGCAAGGGATGCTTGGCAAGGTGATGAGTTAATGTCCTCTACCGCTGCTTCATTGCTCCGTGCACTGTGGTCGCGTCAAGAGCATCTTTGTTTAGAATGTGTGAATTTCTATATCCACCTGTCTGCCTAATTGATCCTTGTCTCCAGCTCTCCTGGACTATCTGACCATTGAGCCAAGACCCTTGGTCCAGGTAGCCTATTTTAGAGGTACAGTGCGGAAACGGGCCCACCGGCCCACCGAGTCTGCACTAACCAGCGATCCCCGCACTAGGGACAAGTTTTACATTTATACCAAACCAATTAACCTACAGATCTGTACGTCTTTGGGGTGTGGGAGGAAACCAAAGTTCGCTGAGAAAACCCCACACAGGTCATGGGGAGAATGTACACACTCCATACAGACAGCCCCTATAGTCAGGATCGAACCCGGATCTCTGGCGCTGTAAGGCAGCAAGTCTACCGCTGTGCCACCCCCTGGTGCTGGCGTGCTTTAGCCAACCTACATTGTGCAGGCACTGCCCATCCCCAGAGCTGGAGTGGGAAGCAAGGCATCCTGGGCCTACATGGGCTGCCCAGAAACGTTCAGTCATTTGTTCAATGTTGATAGAAGAAGTAAGATTATAAATCCAAAATGAAAATTAATCTGCCGTGGAGGCATCAACTCCCATGAGCTGAGAAAAGACAATGAATAGGAATCTTCTGAGAGATAACTGCATGAATAATGCAGGATGTTAGATTGATGCCAATGGATTAAAAGATGCGAATGTATTATACTTACAACACTAATGAAGTATTTTGAAGCTTAAATTCTAATGTAGGAAAAACCGGAACCAATCCTGTGCTCTGTCTGGCCCATTATCAATATAATAATAAATAGATCATCAATGTTTTATTGTATTGCTTATTGAGGAATAAAGATGGTACAGAATATTGAGAAGAACTTGCTCATCCTTCTCATTGAGAGTGTGGGACGGGCACAAGGTGCTGAATCTGTGGAATTCATGGTCACAGCCAGCTGTGGAGGCTATGTCAATGGATAGTTTTAAGGTGGAAATTGACAGATATTTGATTAGTAATAGTGTTGGGGGATATGGGTAGAAGGCATGATAATGGGGCTAGGAGGGAGAGGTAGATCAGCCATGATTGAATGGCAGAGTAGGCTTGATGGGCCAAATGGCCTAACTCTTTCTCGTTTATTATATTGTTTACAGTGTACTGTGTTTACGTATTCTGCTGTGCTGTTGCAAGTAAGAATTTCATTGTTCTATCTGGGACATATGACAATTTTGACTTGCTCCTAGAACTTATGAACTTATGAAGAAGTATTTTTTGAAAGGCAGAACCTCCAGCAGTTCAGTCATCTTTCAGAATGGTACTGGAGTGGTGAGATAGTTTACAGTCTATTCTGAAGTCTCTACAGTGGAATCTGATAACCAACGCATTAATGACTCATATGAAAGTGCCGCCAATTAGGTTGTGGATGAATGGATTCATCCATTCACACAGAACACAGAACATGGAACACAGAACATACATCAGTACAGCACAAAAACACGCCCTTTGGCTCACAATGTCCACACCGAATATGATACATGAACATAGGTTCAAGGTGAAGGGGAAAAGATTTAATAGGAATCTCAAGGGATAACTTTTTCACACAAAGTGTGGTGGGTGTATGGAACAAGCTGCAAGATGAGGTAGTTGAGGCTGGGACTATCCCAACTTTTAAGAAACAGTTAGGTTCATGGATCGTGCCTTCTATTTTCCAGCATCTGCAGTTCCTTCTTGAACACAGGTTCATGGATAGGACAGGTTTGGTGGGATATGGACCAAGCACATGCAGGTAGGACTAGTGTAGCTGGGACATGTTGGCCGGTGTGGGCAAGTTGGGCCAAAGGTCCTGTTTCCACACTGTATCACTCTATGACTCTATGACTGAACTTCCCTGATTAGATTTCGTTTCTGCTCTGTACTGAGTCATCTGGCAGTGTTGGGCCAATATAGCTTACCTGGATATAACCCCTGGATAGCTTACAACCCAGCAGTTTGTGATCATGGCACCGTGGCTTTGGAGTGTTCTCTTGCAAAGGCATCCTTCGAGGACAGGGACTGGGTTCTGCTGAGTCGCCAACTATTGTTTAATGGCTTTTCTGCACGCGTCTGAGCTCAAAGATGACGAATGGCCAAGTAAGATGGCACACCAGCTGTGGATCGAGAACAGAGGCAGGAGCAGTGAGAGGCAGTGATTCCGACAGAGGAGGAACTATAAATGGAACCAGGCACACAGGGCCAGATCTGAGCAAACTGTAGGAGAGTCACAAATCTATTTATGTCAGTGTTCTGAGTAACCATAAAAGTGATATATTACACGCACATATATATAAACATACAAACACACACACATAATATATATATATATATATATATATATACATCTGCAAACAAACTTATATATAGCCTAAACACAATTATCCCCTGGATAGCTGTTTTAAGAACAATGCACTGAGCCTTAAAATTAAGCAACATTCAAAATTTGTGTTCTCTGATTCACAATAGACATCATTTGTCTTTTGAAAGCTGTAGAGGTCGCGGAGTGTTCTTTTATAGACTACAGACTCAAATCCCAAGTTGTTTGTGACATTTTTAACTGTGCCCTAGATTTCACTACTCGATTTTTCTACTGTAAGGGAGGAGGAGATTCAACAAAGAGGCTGTGTTTTTATACAATGCAAACTCCGATTCTTCCCTCACAGACACAGGGAAGGATTCAAATCAGACTACAAGGTTTGTATAAGAAATAAATGTAAGTAACACAATACACAAAATTGAAATATATCGTGCATTCAAATGATCATATCTCTCCCAACCACTAATTGTGGATTATCAAACTGATTTCAGATGAACAAAATCTCTCATACTTCTAAACCAAGTGTGGTGATGTTAAAAGTTATCATTACTCATCTTTACTCTAAAGTGAGAACTAACATTTAGCTTGACCTCCGGATCACGGAATCACTGAATGACACAGAAAGCAGTCATTTGACGTATAGTGCCTGTGCAAACCTCGTGGATGACTAGCACCATTACATCAGTTTTACTTGCCTGTTCTTTTACTATTTCAAGAATTTATCCAGCTCTCATTTATTGAATCTGCCTCCACCCTTTCACTTTTCTTCATGGTTATTGAACCATCTATATAGTAGCCCCAGAAGAGTGGAGAAGGCCAGAGAATTCCCGAGTTCAGACCTGGTGACGATGAAGGAATATCGAGGCATTTCTAGGTCAGGATACTATGGGACTTGGACAGGAGCCTGCAAGTGTGGTGTTCCCATGTATCTAATAGACAGTCTGATGAGATGCGGAGATCATCATCAGGACAGCCTGCAACCCAGCCATTGTGTGTGTAGGAAGGAACTACACTGAAGATAGACACAAAATGGTGGAGTAACTCAGCGGGACCTTGTAACTTGTATCCTGCACCTTCCGATGAGTCCACCAGGGACTATACTGGATTTGGACAATTTTATACTCAACAATTATTTTAACATTTATCAAGCCAATTAACCTATAGGCCTGTACGTCTTTGGAACGTGGGAGGAAACTGACCCACACAGGTCGCGGGGATTACGTACAAACTCCGTACAGACAGCGCCCGTAGATGGAACCCGGGTCTCTGGCACTGCATTTTGCTGTAAGGCAGCAACTCTACTGCTGCGCCACCGGGACAGGTGGCATCTCTGCAAAAAAAAGAATAGGTAAAGAAAAAAAAAGCTATTCCTTTTCTCCACAGATGCTGCCTGACCCGTTGAGTTACTCCAGCATTTTGGGTCTATCCCAGCCATTGTTGGCATCTCAGGAGGGGGTAATTGGGAGGGAGATCTCCAGTTTTCATCAACAAAAATGTATGTTTTGATTCTCTACTGTAATGTGCAGAGTTTTAATGCAATCGATGCACTACCAACCATTCAGTTGAAAGATGAATTCACTACGAGCTTTCAATGTGACTTGCATACGGAAAATAGGAAATGTATCGCTGGAGAAACAAGGAACTGCAGACGCTGGTTTATAAAAAGTGTACAAAGTGCTGGAGTAACTCACCAGGTTAGGCAGCATCGCTGAAGGACGTGGTTAAGTAATGTTTCAGGACAGGACCCTTCTTCACATCCAAAGCATCATCTATTCGTGTTCAGAGTTGACGCCTGTCTCACTGAGTTACTCCTGCACTCTGTGCATTTTTTCCAGCTGTATCGCACTCCTTTCTGGGTTCATCCCATGGGATCTTGAAAGTTTCCAATAAATTATCTTTCAATTCCTATTGCACTGAATGAGAAGTTGGTGCAGTGTTATCACGTTGATCCAGCAATACATTGCTTCTCCCTGACTAACAGGATCTATGTTTGGGATGAAGATGAGTTGGGCTTAAAACAATTACCTTCTCAATGATGAATGGCCACAAGGTGATAGTCCTAATCCCAATCCTGTAGAATAGGATCCAAAAGTCAAAAACATCATGGACTTACTAAAACAGAGCCCGATTCTGAAAGTAGATGGAGAATCAAAACTGAGAATGACATCCTATTTTTTAAACCGAAGGTAGATACAAAAAGCTGGAGTAATTCAGCGGGTCAGGTGGCATCACTGGAGAAAAGGAATAGGTGACATTTTGGGTCAAGATCTTTCTTCAGACTGAGAGTCAGGGGAGAGGGAAATGAGAGATACATGGAACAGATAAATGAAAGATATGCAAAAAACAAAGATGATCAAAGAAAGATGGAGCCCACAATGGTCCATTGTTGGCTGTGGGGTGGGTGATAACGAGTTATACAGTCAGTGAAACTCGACAGGATGACAGTGAAACTAGTACGACAACTAGGGTGGGGGAGGGACGGAGAGAGAGGTGATGCAAGGGTTACTTGAAGTTAGAGAAAACAATATTGGTACCGCTGGGTTGGAAGCTGCCCAAGCTTGCCTCTTCTTTTGGTATCTAAGCTCCCATGAATGCCCTTGGGCAGAGGCAGACTGGTGCCTTTTAGTTTAGTTTAGTTTAGTTTAGTTTAGTTTAGTTTAGAGACACACCGCGGAGACAGGCCCTTCGGCCCACTGTGTCGGCGCCGACCAGTGATCCCCGCACATTAACACTATCTTACACCCACATTTTTACATTTACCAAGCCAATTAACCTACAAACCTGCACGTCCATGGAGTGTGGGAGGAAACCAAAGATCTCGGAGAAAACCCACACGGACACGGAGAGAAGGTACAAACTCCGTACAGACAGCACCCGTAGTCGGGATCGAACCCGGGTCTCCGGCGCTGCATTCGCTGTAAGGCAGCAACTCTACCGCTGCGCCACCATGACCACCGGGCCTGTTGCTGTTATCAGGATCTCTATCTGGATACAGGGCTTTTACACACTTTTGTCACTTGAGGGGCCCTGAGCAAAGGGTTGAGTGCATTCTTCTAGACTAGGATACACTCCCAACTTGATGATATCCAAGTTGACATTGGGGGGGAAAGGGCAGTATTCTCTTGAATGGCTTCTGTCAAGGCCATTCATCTATCTCTTCAAATACTGACTAAGCCACTGTGCAAATCACAGCATTACTTGGTTTAATGACAGTCGTCCAGGGTTGACCTTAGAATGCAACACCTCACGTATACCTGCATTAAACTCCATTAACCTTTCCTCAGCCCACTTGCCCAACTTTTAAAGATCCTGCTGTAATTTTTGATAACAACATCCTCTATCTATGATACTACCCACATCAGTGTCATCTGCAAACTTACTAAGCACACCTTGTACATTCTCATCCAAATCATTGATGTGAACCACAAACAGCCATGGGCACAGCACCGATCCCTCAGACACACCACTAGTCACAGGCTGCCAGTCCAAAAAGCAACCTTCCACCATCACCCTCTGCTTCCTTCCATGAAACCAATTCTCCATCCAGTCGGCTAGCTCTCCTTCATTGCCATGGGATCTCACCTTCCAGAGCAGCCTAACATGCACTTAGACACAAAGTGCTGGAGTAACTCAGCAGGTCAGGCAGCATCTCTGGAGAAAAAGGATGGGTGACGTTTCGGGTTGAGACCCTTCTTCAGACCCGCAACCAGTTAACATGCAGAACTTGATCAGGTTCTAACGATTAGATTTGTTAGTTGCTTGGAACCAAAGCAATGTGTTGGGCTGTGCAAGAAGCTTGAGGCAAGCTCCTTGGAGTAGATTGCAAACCGACTGAGAGAAGAGGAGAGGGAAACAAAAGACAAGACCAACTAAACATTAGTTCATGTTCCAGGACCAGTTTAACCCCTTCACAGCAGTTTACCTGACAGAACGTTTCAGTGAGAATATAAATCCAATACACATCAACTGAGATTAAAGTAACTAAAGAACCAAAATGCAAATGCAGTTCCAAGCAAGCACTTCCTCTAAATTAGTACCTTCAGACAATGATGAGTCATTTGTTGAGTCAGCACAATTATAGCGGGCAATTGACAATGTTGATTTCACCCACCTTTAAGCTGGTAAACCATTTTGTACAAATAAATAATTGCTTGCAATGCATTTTGAACCCTTCCATTAGCGACACCTCCTGTCCCTTGACGGATGGCAATCATCTTGTGTTCACAGTCTGACTGATGTCTGACTCACTGTGGGTAAGGATTCACAATGAGCTGTTATTGAAGCAGTTCCATTTTTTAAATGATGCAATTGTACAGCGTCCTGTATAGATCCTGCTGCACACATGGACCATGGAGATCTGGGAACAAGCTAAGTACTCCTCACTTAGAGAGCACCCTGTACGAGACAGGATGAGTTCCAAATGAATAAAGCTCGCTCTGTTTTATCCAGAAAAGGACATGAAGATTAATGATAGCGCAAGCTAATTATAGCATGAAACTTTTTTGACACTGTCCCATCAATAATACCATTCAATAAATTTCAGACCTCTCAGTGGAACGTTATCACACGTTTCTCAGTGCGGTACAATGCAGCTGATATTTAGAGACATTGTGGCACAGCGGTAGAGTTGCTGCCTCACAGCGCTAGAGACCCAGGTTCGATCCCGACTATGGGTGCTGTCAGTACGGAGTTTGTACGTTCTCCCCGTGACCACGTGGGTTTTTTCTGAGATCTTCGGTTTCTTCCTACACTCCCAAGACATACAGGTTTGTATGTTAATTGGCTTGGTGGAAATGTCAAATTGTCTCCAGTGAGTGTAGTACGGGGATCGCTGCTCGGTGCGGACTCGGTGGGCCGAAGAACTCGTTGCCCTAAAATACTAAACTAAATCTACATGGGTCCACCATTCACTACCAAGTTCGCCCCAACACCAGAAGCAATAGATTCAATCTCCTGCGTTAGTTCATTGTGTACTGTCAGGTTAGTTACACCACAGGAGAGATTTAGAGTAAAAGCCCTTCAATTTTATTCTGACAATCCACTTTAACTGACACCCATTGAAAAGCATCTCTCTAATTACCTTCCCAGTAATCCCAGTTTACAGTCATTTGTTCCACATTTTGTAGAGTTGCTCTCTTTGGAAACAGAGCTATTGAGACATTGAAAGGAAGATATTTTATCACCCATTGTAGGAGGGAGATAAACAAGACATTTGAACAAGACAGGAAAGGCTTATGTGGTTATGGGCCCAGCGTGGGCAACTGGGATTAGCTTGTCGGGGGCATCTTGTCAGCATGGACATATTGGCACAAAGGGCCTGTATCCATGCTGTATGAAGCCATGACTCTATGAGTGTATGACAAACCTGGGTGCCAAAGCTGAAGTGGCAGTGGAATCCATAATGCCTTGTGTCTCCCTCCAGTATAAACCAGCATCTGCAGTTTCTTCCGACACTTTTACAATGGGCACTTTACACACACTATAAGGATGATATCTAAATGTGAGACATATCCCCAATGCTTCTGGCAAACCTCCACAGATGCACAGTAGAAAGCATACTGTCAGGTTGTATCATAGCTTGGTTTGGCAGTATAATGTGGATAAATGTGAGGTTATCCACTTTGGTGGCAAAAACAGGAAAGTAGATTATTATCTGAATGGTGGCCGATTAGGAAAGGGGGAGATGCAACAAGACCTGGGTGTCATGGTACACCAGTCATTAAAAGTAGGCATGCAGGTCCAGCAGGCAGTGAAGAAGGCGAATGGTATGTTAGCATTCATAGCAAAAGGATTTGAGTATAGGAGCAGGGAGTATTGCGTACAGTTTTGGTCTCCTAATCTGAGGAAAGACATTCTTGCCATACAGAGAAGGTTCACCAGACTGATTCCTGGGATGTCAGGACTTTCATATGAAGAAAGACTGGATAGACTCGGTTTGTACTCGCTAGAATTTAGAAGATTGAGGGGGGATCTTATAGAAACGTACAAAATTCTTAAGGGTTTGGACAGGCTAGATGCAGGAAGATTGTTCCCGATGTTGGGGAAGTCCAGAACAAGGGGTCACAGTTTAAGGATAAAGGGGAAATCTTTTAGGACCGAGATGAGGAAAACCTTTTTCACACAGAGAGTGATGAATCTCTGGAATTCTCTGCCGCAGAAGGTAGTTGAGGCCAGTTCATTGGCTATATTTAAGAGGGAGTTAGATATTGCCCTTGTGGCTAAAGGGATCAGGGGGTATGGAGACAAGGCAGGAACAGGATACTGAGTTGGATGATCAGCCATGATCATATTGAATGGCGGTGCAGGCTCGAAGGGCCGAATGGCCTACTCCTGCACCTATTTTCTATGTTTCTATGTTTCTATGTTTTGGAACATCTCTGCCCGAGACCACAGGGAATTGTGGAGAGTTGTGGATGTAGCCCAGTCCATCACACAGACCACACTCCCCATCATTGTAGATGTAGCCCAGTCCATCACACAGACCACACTCCCCATCATTATAGATGTAGCCCAGTCCATCACACAGACCACACTCCCCCACCATTGTAGATGTAGCCCAGTCCATTCCATTTCCCACCATTAACTCCCTCTACACTTCACACTGCCTCAAAAAAGCTGTCAACATAATCAAAATCTAGTCCCACCCCAGTCATTTCTTCTTCCCCCTGCTCCCGACGGCAGAAGACACAGAAGCTTGAATGCGTGTCCTACCAGACTCAGAAACAGCTTCTTCCTCTCTGTTATCACACTTCTAAATGGTCCTTCCATAAACCAGTGTACAATTCTATTTTCTAAACTATCTCACTGCGGACATTGGACTTTTTCTCTGAAACTAGTGTCATAGAAAGTCACAGTCATACACCATGTAAACAGGCCCTTCGGCCTAATTTGCCCATGCTGACCAAGATGCCCCATCTAAACTAATCGCACCTGCCCACAACTGATATGCTATAATGTTGAGAAACTATATTCTGCACTATGTAATCTTTCCCTTCACTCTACTTATTGCACTTGAGTCTGTACTCATGGATAGTAATATCTGATTTATTACATTGCAAGCCAGAGCTTTTCACTGTACCGCAATAAGTTGTACATCAAGAGATTCAGTTCATTATATGGTTATATGGTTATAAGTGTTAATAATAAACCTAAACATGCAGCAACATTCGGTAAGATCATTGCTGACTTCTGATCGAACTCCACACATCTGACCTTTTCTCGTAGCACTTATTATTATTATTATTGGTTAACAAATGTCTATTAATTTGACATTTAAAATGAGTACTTGGGCTGTCACTTGTCAAATTCTTGTAAATTGGCATCACGTCAGTCTATATCCATGTTTCCTAATATTGCCAGCTCCTTTAGTTTAGTTTAGTGTAGTTTAGTTTGGAAATACAGCGCGGAAACAGATACTTCTGCCCATCGGGTCCGCCAGCAATCCCCGCACAATAAACCATCTACACTAGGGACAATTTTTACATTTATACCAAGCCAATTAAGCTACAAACTCATACTTACTTTATTAGCCAAGTATGTTTTGCAACATACGAGGAATTTTATTTGCCATACAGTCATACTAATAAAAAACAACAGAACACACAAAATACATTTTAACATAAACATCCACCACAGCGACTCCTCCACGTTCCTCACTGCGATGGAAGGTGAAAAGAGATAAATCTCTTCCCTTCTTTGTCCTCCAGCGGTCTGGGGCCTCTAACCTCCCGTTGACGGGACGATCTTACTCCCGTAGCCGGCAGCGGGACTCCTCGTCGGGGCGATCAAGCTCCTGCTTCGGGGTGAATCTCAGCTCACCCGCGCCGGGCAATCTACCTCAGGTCGGGGTTAGTCGCCATTGTGCGGCTTCCGGAGGTTCCCGACTCGGTCTCTCACCGAGACTGCGAGCCCTTGATGTTAAAGTCCGCAGGCCACGGTTGGAGTGTCGATCCCAGGCAAGGGATCTGCTCAGATGGTAAGTCCATGGCCCCGCGGTGGGGCTCAAAGTCAGTCTCGAGCAAGGCCGCCAGCTCCACGATGTCAGGCCGCTGAACGACCGGATATACGACCCGGAAAACAATCGCATCTCCGGCAAGGTAAGAGATTGACAAAAAGTTTCCCCCGACCTCCTGCCCAGCCCCTTCATAAAACAAACCAGAGAACATTAACACAAACTTTTAAAACACACTAAAAATAATTTAAAAAAGACGAAAAGGACAGACAGACTGTTGGCGAGGCTGCCATCAAAGGGCCACCTGGTGGAATTCTGTACGTCTTTGGTATGTGGAAGGAAACCGACGTTCTCGGAGAAAACGCTCGCTGGTACAAACTCCGTACAGACTGCACCCGTAGCCAGAATCGAACCCGTAACTCTGGTGCTGCAAGCGCTGTAAGGCAGAAAGTCTACCGCTGCGCCACCGTGCCACTGTGTAGTATCTCCACCATTCTCCATTTTATAGTACTGCTGAAAGTGCAGCCCTCGATCACCAAATGGAAAGCAAAGATTTATTTCCATATCCATAGGGATTTGGGCCAAAGGTAGGCAGGTGGGACTACGTTAGGTGGTCAGCATTGAATAAGTTGGGCCAAAAGGCCTGTTTCCGTGCTGTGTGACTCCATGACACTGGCCTGTATTCTTCGATTCTAACCAGCCGAGTAATCATTGGTCATTCTAATCTTTAGTTAAGTCAATTTCTAATTTAAAATCAAGAGAGTGTCAATACTGGGATTTGTAATGTAGACAATGAAAAAATTAATCAAACCTCAACACAGCTAATAAGATATCATTGGTCCAGTTTCAAGATTGTGGCCCATTTTGGATAAGTGGCAATTTCAGTCTTAGTTTAGGTTAGTTTAGAGATACAGCATTAAAACAGACACTTCGGCCCACTGAGTCTGCACCGACCAGCGATACCCACACACTAGCACTACCCGACACACGAGGGACAATTTACAATCTTTACAGAAGCCAATTAACCTACAAACCTGTACGTCTTTGGAGTGTGGGAAGAAACTGGAGCACCTGGGCAAAACACATGTGCTCACGGGTAGAATATACAAACTCCGTACGGACAGCGCCCATCGTCAGGATCGAACCTGGGTCTCTGGCGCTGTAAGGCAGCAACTTACTAAGCAACTTACTAAGGCTGCACCATTGTACCGCCCTGTCCTTTGTTAGCAAGTCATAGGGAGGCACACAGGGGACACGGAAAATCCTGTCTTCATACAGTAAGAGCTACTTTTGACATGAGCTTAATTTGGAAACTGCCGCTGATGTCCCAGACTGCTTCCTTGCCTCTCTCGGCTCAGACTCATTTTACGCACCAACAAACGCATTAACCCAGATTCAAAGAAAAGAGCCCAGAGGAACAGACAAGAACTCCACCATTACTAATGATATATATTAACAATAATCATTAGGTTCCTAATTAAAGTGAAATCCACAGGGATCCAGCGTGAAACATACACAGAGAAGTTGGCTCAGAAAAAGCGTGCTCAAGATGGGCGGCACAGCGCCAGAGATCCAGGTTCAATCCTGGCTACAGGTGTTGCCTGTATGGAGTTTGTATATTGTCCACATGACCTGCGTGTGTTTTCTCCGGGTGCTCCGGTTTCCTCCTACACTCCAAAGATGAATAGGTTTGTCGGTTATTAGGCCACGGTAAAGATTGTTAGTTACCCCTAATGTGTTGGACAGTGGTAGTTTATGGGGATCACTGGTCAGTGTCGACTCGGTGGGCCGAAGGGCCTGTTTCCGCGTTGTATCTCTAAACTGAACTGAGTTGAAGGATGAAGCTTTAGCTGAGGAAGGGTGTTTTGTGGAGGCTTTGACTTAATGGCTTGGATTCCAATTGTGTTTGTTGTTAAATGGTTAACAGGCTGAGTAGAAAGACTGAATGGGCTGAGAGGTTGTTTGAGAGAGTTGGGAGCCATCCACAGAGATGCAGGGTGAAAACAGGCCCTCCAGCCCACCGAGCCTGCGCCGACCAGCGATCCCCACACTAACACTATCCTACACACTAGGGACAGTTTACAATTTACAGAAGCCAATTAACCTACAAACCTGTACGTCTTTGGAGTGTGGGGAAAAAAAGGAGCATCTGTACAAAACCCACACAGTCACGGGGTGAACGTACAAACTCCGTACTGACAGCACCCGTAGTCGGGATTGAACCCCGGTCTCCAGCACTGTGAGGCAGCAACTCTAACCACTGCACCACCGTGCCGCCCGTAAAGCAAGTGAAGGAGCAAACTGCAGTTGTGGTCCAGGCCAGAGAAGAGTAAAAGTGGAGCATGGTCTTTCTTCCAGAAATCGGCATTTTAATTTAGTTTAGTTTAGAGATACAGTGCAGAAACAGGCCCTTCGGCCCACCGAGTCCATGCCAACCAGCTATTCCCGCCCACTAACACTATCTACACACACTGGGGATAATTTACAATTTTACCGAAGCCAATTAACCTACAAACCTGTGTAAGAAGGAACTGCAGATGCTGGTTTAGACCGAAGATGGACACAGAAAGCTGAATTAACTCAGCGGGACAGGCAGCATCTCTGAAGAGAAGGAATGGGTGACATTTCGGGTCGAGACCCGGATCGGGTCGGGTCAGAAGAAGGGCCTTGACCCAAAACGTCACCCATTCCTTCTCTCCAGAGATGCTGCCTGTCCCGCTGAGTTACTCCAACCTACAAACCTGGACGTCTTTGGAGTGTGGGAGGAAGCCAGAGATCCCAGAGAAAACCCATGCAGGTCACGGGGGGAACGTACAAACTCCGTAAAATCAGCACGCATAGTCTGGATTGAGCACGGGTATGTGGCGCTGTAGAGCAGCAACTTTACAGCTCCACCACCCTGCCAACCATACAGCAAGTGAAGCAGCAATCTGCAGTTGTGGACCAGGCTAGAGAAGAGTCAAAAGGGAGCATAGTCTTTCGACCAGAAATCTGCATTTCACAATCATTTCACAATGCAATATGGAAACAAAACATCAATAGACAATAGACAATAGGTGCAGGAGTAGGCCATTCATCCCTTCGAGCCAACACCATTCACTGTTATCATGGCTGATCATACCCAATCAGTACCCCATTCCTGCTTTCACCCCATATCCCTTGACTCCGCTATCTTTAAGAGCTCTATCTAATTCTCTCTTGAAAGCATCCAGAGAACTGGCTCCCTCTGCCTTCTGAGGCAGATTCAGTCGGCAGGCCTGCTGGATCACCTGGCCGTTAACCATTCTAACCCCCCTTCCCATTCCCATACCGACCTTATTGGGGGAGGATTTCAGAAAGAGGAAGAACATTTCTGTCCTGGGCCTCCTCCGTTGCTAGAGCAAGGTTAAATACTAACTGGAGGAAGGGCACGTCACATTCCGTTTACGTAGCTTACCACCCAACCATATGGACATTGAACTCTCTAGTTTTTAGTAACACGCCCCTTCCTCCTCTCTTTTTTCTCACCCCCCGTTCCACACCAATGTGCACCCATTTCTCCCTTGGTGATGAATCTGTGGAATTCATTGCCACAGAGGGCTGTGGTAGTCGAGTCAATGGACATTTGTAAGACAGAGATTGAAAGATTCTTGATTAGTATGGGTGTCAGGGGTTATGGGGCAACAGCAGGAGAATGGGGTTGAGAGGGAAAGATAGATCAGCCACGATTGAATGGCGGAGTAGACCTGATGGGCCGAATGGCCTAATTCTGCTCCTATCATGTATGAGCATGACCTTCTCCACCCACTCGCTCCCTTCCACCTATCTCCCTCCCTCTGCCTCAACTCCACCTCACTTTATCTGACACACTTTTGTCTCCGTTTCATCACCAGCCTTTGTCCACCCACCTGCCATTCAGTGCTCCATCATCTGTATCCATCCATCACTTGCCAGGCTTTCTCTCACTCCCACCCCCCTATGCAGCTTTCTCTCCCCTACTTCAATCAGGCTGAAGAAGGATCCCGAACTGAAACGGCACCTATTCATATCCCATGTTGCCGGACCCGCTGAGTTCCTCCAGCACTTTATGTTTTAAGCCGAATTTAGTAAATTCTGTTTGAAATGCTGCTGTCGTTGACTGTTAGATTTAGTTTAGTTTAGTTTAGAGATACAGCGCGGAAACAGGCCCTTTGGCCCACCGAGTCCACGCCGACCAGCCATCCTCGCACATTAACACTATCCTACACACAATAGGGACAATTTTTACAATTACCAAGCCAATTTACCAAAATACTTGGACGTCTTTGGAGTGTGGGAGGAAACCAAAGATCTCGGCGAAAACTCATGCAGTCACGGGGAGCACATACAAACTCCGTACAGACAGCACCCGTAGTCAGGATCGTGCCCGAGTCTCCAGCGCTGCAAGCGCCGTAAGGCAGCAACTCTACCGCTACGCCACCTTGCCGCCCTTATGATCTGATGACCTCCGTATTACCTGTTCAATATCGCAGACTTGTCCACGTGCACATGCATCTTGTTAGAACATCTTTTCCTTTAATGTTCAAGGTAAATTCAAAATGCTGGTTGAAACTAAAGTTTGATCTGGAAGATGGGAATGGAAAATGTGTGTAAATGAAACATGCCAGAAAGAGAGAGAAATCACGGGACGTGCCTGCCAAATGGGAAGTGACAAAAACATCAGACATAATCAATGTATAGATTACTTTTGTTTCAGGTTAAGATGTGATGGGATGAGGTGAAAAAGCCCTGTTGCTTTTATCAGCCACTTAATGGGCTTTCATTTTGTTCCCTCCAAACCTCACAGCTTTTTTTATAACCTATAGACGAATCAAATTAAAATGTGTGCCCGCTTTATGAATTATAAATAATTTACTGGAGAAAAGCACGTTGCAACAGGACGGCAATGTTTAAAGTTGAAACATGGAACTGCAGATGCTGGTTTATGAAAAAAGCATACAAAGTACTGGAGTAATTCAACAGGTCAGTTAATCCAGCACCTTGTGTCATTTTTTGGAAAGCAACGTGTGTCGAATTTAACCTGAATCTGCATGGAGTTTTTGATCTTTTCATAATCATAATCATACTTTATTAGCAAAGTATGTTTGGCAACATACGAGGAATCTTTTATCACAGAAGCAGAAGTAAAATGGGAATGCCAATGGCGGAAGACCTCTACATTATAGAAAAGTCAGACACAAAATGCTGGAGTCACACTCAGAGGGTCAGGCAACATCTCTGAACAAAAGGAATAGGTGACGTTTTGGGTCGAGACCTTTTTTATTATGTTGAACTGTGAACTCGTTGAGGTGTGGGTGTAGGACTACAAAGGTAATTCCTTTGCTGAAAGTTCCGACCTGAAATGTTACCTGTCCATGTTCTCCAGAGATGCTGCCTGACCTACTGAGTTACTCCAGCACTGTATGTCTTACTTGGAAGGAATATTGAGTTTAGTTTAGAGATGTAGCATGGAAACAAGTCCATTGGCCCAGCATGCCGACCACCAATCACCCGTTCACGCTAGGTCTATGTTATCCCACTTTCTCATCCACTCGCTTCACACTAGGGGCAATGGACAGTGGCCAAGTAACCTACAAATCCGCCCGTCTTTGGGATGTGGGAGGAAACCGGAGCACCCGGTTGAAACCCACGTGGTCACAGGGAGATCGTGCAAAGTCCACACAGACAGCACCCGAGGTCAAGATCGAACCCGAGTCGCTGGCACAGTACGCCGTCAACTAAAGTAAAATGTGTATTTATCCATGTAGCTTCAGAGAGCAAGCAGTTTTGCCCTTTATTTGTGTTCAAAAACAACAAAAGAGTGAAGCTACTGAGCGTGTCCCCGAGGCAACATTTGACGAGGAAAGCCAAAATAGATTATAACAGGAACAATCACAGTGGCGTAACGATAAGCTGCTGCCTTACAGCGCCAGAGTCTCGGCTCTGATCCTGACTGATGGTGCTGTCTGCATGGAGTTTGTACATTCTCCCCGTGACCGAGTGGGTTTTCTCCGGGTGCTCCGGTTTCCTCCCACACTCCAAAGACGTACAGGTTTGTAGGTTAATTGGCTTCAGTGAAATTGTAAATTATCACTAATGTGTAGGATACTGCTAGTGTACGGGGTGATCGCTGATCAGTATCTTTAGTCTCAGGTCTCTACAGTCTAACCAGCAGGTCAGGCAGCATCCATGGGAAGAAGAAGTTATCACTTCATCAGGTATCCAGTATCTGCTGTTTTATTGTTTCTTCACTTCATATGCAAGTACCACACACTGCATCGGTGGCATGCGGCTCCTCAGATGCTTTTGTTTGGGATCAGATAATGTATGATTCAAACATTTAGATACACAAGAAACTGCAGAAGTCCCAACATGACATTTTGCCCATCCATTGCTTCCACAGGTGCTGCCTGACCCATTGAGTTACTTTGTGGACAAAAATGCTGGAGAAACTCAGCGGGTGAGGCAGCATCTCTGGTGCGAAGGAATAGATAACGTTTCGGGTCGAGACCCTTCCTCAGTCTGAAGAAAGGTCTCGACCCAAAACGTCACCTATTCCTTCGCTCCATAGATGTTGCCTCACCCACTGAGTTTCTCCAGCATTTTTGTCTACTTTCGATTTTCCCAGCATCTGCAGTTCCTTCTTAAACATTGAGTTACTTGAGTACATTGTGTTTTATTCAAACATATTTTCACTTCAGCTGATGCCCTTTGACTGGAATACGCCGGTGGCAAAGGCTTTGAGTCTAGAAATACAGCAGGAATTCAGGCTACTTTAGGCTGCAGATAGTATGTGCATTCTAATTATAGAAGTGTACAAATGGAGTAACATTTCATTAGTGTCCGACTGTCTTTGGGATATTTCATTTTATTGCAACTAAAAAGGTAATATAACAAGTCATTAAATCATCCTACCTTGATGATTCCTCTTGGTAAGCAGGGTGGCATGACGTGTATGGGTGGCATGGTTTGTATGGGTGGCACAGTGTGTATGGGTGGCACAGTGTGTATGGGTGACATAGTGTGTGTGGGTGACATGGTGTGTCTATGGGTGACATGGTGTGTCTATGGGTGACATGGTGTATGGGTAGTGTGGTGTGTGTGGGTGGCACAGTGTATATGGGCAGCATGGTATGTATGGGAGGCAGGTTGTGTAGACATTTACCTTTAGTATCTGGAACCTGAGATCAACTCCAGCCTAGCAAGTTTTCTATGTCAGGTATAAGTGAGTTATGTGAAATTAATATGAGCAGTTTCTCTCCAGTCCTTATAAGAATTATCTATGGCATCTAGCCACCTTTTAGTTGCTAGTAATGGACAATAATAATATTAGATATAGCAATATAGGTGGAGGAATGGGAATAAAAGGCTTAGCTTGCAGAGTGCGTGGTGCTTCCTGAGCCTAGGCCTGGGGGATTCGGGTAATGAGAGTGTGTCGCTGTGTTTGATCATTGAGTGGTTAATCCCGCTAATTGGAAGCTTTCCAATTGCCAGCAGTAATAATCCTCACCTTGCTAAGCACAGAAGTTTATTTAAAACCTCTCCCATCATAACTCATCCCCTGGTACATTAACCTTCTCATCAAAGTCCAATGTGTAAATACATTAACTTCGACCATTGAAACCCATTCTTATAAAACATTAACACTTCCAATGAAGCTCCCTGTCTTACACGTTACCTTTTACATCAGAGCCCATCCTTTTAACACATTAATGTCCACAGAGACTTATACCTATGTACCTGTTCTTATACTGAAGCTCACACAACTGGTCTTTTAACTCCCATCAAACTTCAAGAATAAGGGGTAAGCCATTTATAACGGAGATGAAGAAACACTTTTTAACACAGAGATTTGTGAGTCTGTGGAATTCTCTGCCTCAGAGGGCCGGAGAGGCTGGTTCTCTGGATACTTTCAAGAGAGAGCTAGATAGGGGTCTTAGAGATAGCGGAGTCGGGGGATATGGGGAGAAGGCAGGAACGGGGTACTGATTGTGGATGATCACATTGAATGTCGGTGCTGGCTCGAAGGGCCGAATGGCCTACTCCTGCAGCTATTGTCTATTGTCTATTGTTAAACTCTCCTCGATTCCCAATCCTACTGAAACCTAATCCATCAGTATCCAGCTCTCAGATGGGTAGGAAGGAACTGCAGATGCTGGTTTACACCACTGATAGACACAAAACGCTGGAGTAACTCAACGGGACAGGCAGCATCTCTGGATAGAAGGAATGGGTGACGTTTCGTGTCGAGAACCTTCTTCAGACCCGGGTCTCAACCTGAGAAGTTCAAGTTCAAGTTCAAGTTTGCGTTTATTGTCACATGCACCAATTAAGGTGCCGTCAAATGTGAGTTACCATACAGCCATATTAAGTGAAAAGCAACAATACACACAGCCACATAAAATAAAATTTAACATCAACATCGACCACAGTGGAATCAACATTCCTCACTGTGATGGAAGGCAATAAAGTACAGTCATCTTCCTCCTTTGTTCACCCGTGGCCGAGGCCTTTGAACGCTCCGCAGTTCGCCCCTAAAGAAGGTCCGATGTTCAGGCCCTCTCGCTGGGATGATCAAAACCACCGACGTCGATGGATCGGAACAAGGAGTTCCCGAGTCGGCCACTTCTTACCGGAGACTGCGGCTTCATGATGTTAAAAGTCCACAGGCCCCGCGGTCGGAGAACTTCTTCTGGCGATCCTCGACATAGGATCTCAGGCTCCGCATGTTAAATCCCCACCACACCTGTAGCTTGAAGGACCAAGCCGGTCTCCAGGAAGGGCCGCACCACTCCACGTTGTTAGGCCGCGGTGGGGGGGGGGGGGGGGGGGGGAGCGGAGATGCTACATGGAGAAAAATCGCATCTCCGTCGAGGTAAGTGGCTGAAAAAAGTTTTCCCCGATTTCCCCCTCCCCACCCCCCATTAAAACCAAGAGCAAGAAGCATTAAAACATATTTTTGAGATACTTCAAATAATGAAAACCGAGGGGACAGACAGACTGTTGGCGAGGCAGCCATTGCGGGGGCATCACCCGATGGAAAGTCACCCCATTCCTTCTATCTAGAGATGCTGCCTGTGCCGCTGAATTACTCCAGCATTTTGAGTCTGTCCCAGCTCTCAAATGTAAGATAATCCCTCTAATAGATTAATTCTCAATCTGATCGTCTGCTACTGAAACTTCAACTGAAGCCTTTCCCTCCAGTACATTAGCACAGCCACTGAACCCCAGTCACTTCCTTGCTTTTAATGGCATCTATTTTGAATAATTTCAATCCAATCCACTCCACTCTAAACAGATCATTACCTAAGCCATTAACCTTGTTTCTCGTTGCACAGTTGACCTGCTGATTATTTTCAACATTTTCTATTCTTATTTTTCCTCTCTACTCCCTGTCCTGCCAATTACACCAAATATTTCCCAGTCTTAGAATAATGCAAATTATTTCTTTTTTTGTTGCTGATTTCCCATCTTCCCTTCCGTTCCGTTTTGCTTGATTTGGTTTGAAGTGGCAGTCAAGTGATTCCCTTATCTGTGCCATTAAATACGGTGAATATCTTGCTGTGTTAACCATCTCATTGACGAAGAACCTCAGCTGTAAGCTGTCCTTGTTACACATTGACCTTATACCTGGGGGTCAGTCTTGTTGCTCTCTCTACACCAAAGATCCTATAGCGGAGCAAGATGGACCACTCCTGCTAAATGCAATGGGCTGATGTGTGGTACGCAACGGAGTGGAACATGGGCCTTTTTTTCATCCATTTCCGTAACCCGACCCGACCCGACTCGCAGTGTAATCAGCGTTGCGGGGGAGCAGTTTGTGTTAATAAATTATAATTCTGAAAATGAGGAAAAGATTTTTACCAAATAACTTTTATTTTTACGAGGATGTTTCCGTAACCGGCTTCCGTCTCCGCACTAGTATCTTTGGGATCTTTGGTACGGAGACGGAAGACGATTACGGAAATGGGGCCGAAAATTACCCATGAATCTGCCCACGGCCGTACTACATCTTTTTCATCGAGTGATCTATCTTGCTCGCTGTAGGATTTTTGCTCCACACTCCCTCTAATCCAGGGGTCGGCAACATAAGGCCCAGGGGCCGAATGCGGCCCGTAACTGGAAATCATCCGGCCTGCAGTCATATTTTTTTTAGCTCAGCGGAACTGATATAATCCCACGAACAGGGCAAAAGGTCGAGCTTGAAAAGTGAGTGCGGCAAAACAGCAGAAAAAAAGACACCGTGTCACACTGACTGCTGTGAGACAAACAGACAGACAGACAGAGAGGGGTGAGTCAGTAATGGCCGTCTCGCAAGCTGCCTGTTGTGGCCCTTCTCTGTTCTTGTTGTTTTGAGTGTGTGTTAAGGGTATGTTTTGGTGTTTCTTCGTATGTTTTATGTGGGGGAGGGGGCAGGGAATAGGGGGAAACTTTCCTTGTTGTGTTGCAAACCGTCCCGAGGCTGGAGTTTCGATCATCCCAATGAGAGGGTCTGAAGATCAGGTCGTCGTCACAGTGAGGAATGTTGATTCCACCATAGTCGATGCTTATGTTAAATTCAATGGTTGTATTAAATTAAATCGTTGTTTTTGCACAATAAACGTGGTTGATCTTAAGATTCTTGAGGGTTGTTTCAATACCAGTGTCTCCAACTAACTCCTATGTTCAGTAGACATAATATATCTTAAATATATAAATATGTCAACGTTTATTAACGATGGCGATGGATGTGGCCCTCCAACCACTTACAGCCCCGGGACCCGGCCCCTATGCAGAACCGGGTTGCCGACCCCTGCTCTAATCATCATTTACAGCTCAATTAACAGAAGCGAGTTGTCTCAGACTAATAACCGGCATTGCTAGTAGTCTCTGTGAACTTGAACTTTGCTAGATTTGTTGCGTGACCCCGACATTTTACATTCCTTCTACCTTGCCTCTTCCAGTTCCCCTTTTGAGTGGCTCCTGCTAACTTTGTGACCAACGCACATTCAGAAAACTTCACCCATACCTGACCTTCCAAATAGTGAAAGGCATGGATAGAGTGAATGTAGAGAGGATGTTTCCACTAGTGGGAGAGTCTAGCACCAGAGGCCATAGCCTCAGAATATAAGGGTGTACTTTTAGAAAGGAGATGATGTGGATTTTCTTTCATCAGAAAGTGGTGAATCTGTGGAACTCATTGCCACAGACGGCTGTGGAGGTCAAGTCAATGGATATTTTTAAGGTGGAGATTGACGGATTAAGGGTATTGACCCGAAACGCCACCCATTCTTTCTCTCCAGAGATGCTGCCTGTTTCGCTGAGTTACTCCAGCATTTTGTGTCTCCTTTGATTAGTAAGGGTCAGGGGTTATGGGGAGAAGGCAGGAGAATGGGGTTGAGAGGGAAAGATAGATCAGCCATTATTGAATGGTGGAGTAGACTTGATGGGCCGAATGGCCTAATTCTGCTCCAATAACATGAACTTCCAGAGAAGCCTCCCCACTCATATGCATCGTGTCAATTGTTGCAGATTCCTGCCGGCTCCTCTGTTGGTGGGTCAATAGGTACAGTAAAGGAGAGATGGTGGGGGTGCTGCAATGGCGGCAGCCCATGTCAGCAGCGCGTTAGTTTTTTCAACTTTAAAAATTTTTTTTAGTATGTTTTAAAGTATGTTTTTAATGTTTCTTTGTGTGTTTTGTGTGGGGGGTGGTGTGGGGGGGTGAGGGGGAAACCGTTTTGGCCGCCTCCTCCATGGAGAGGCAACTTTTTCCAGGTCACCTCGCCGTGGCCTAACAGCAAGGATCGGCGCGGCCTTTCCCGGAGACGCGCTTGGGACTTCAGCGGCGGGTGCAGCGTGGACTCTCGGCGTGGAGCTGGTGAGCACTCGCTGGGGCTCGCTGGAGGGAAGCGCTCCGTTTCGCTGGCCCGGGGCAGCCGGCAGCCTGATGCCGCACGCGGTCTGCAGAGTTCCAGCTGGCGCGGCTTCTACAGCCCGGGATCCCTCGTGGGGGACCCGGGGGAAGAAGAAGCCATCACTGCCGGCCCACGGCCAACTTCTACCGCGGGCCCGGCGTGAACTTACCATCGCCCCTGGGGGGGAGCTTCGACCGCCAACCCTGCAGTCTGCGGTGCTTCTGTCAGCGGCGGGGACTTTAAATCTTCGACCGCCGGCCTGCGGCCTACACCAACTTAAAGCCGCGGTCTCCGGTGGGGAAGAGCCGACTCTGGACTTACCTGGACTTGTACCTTGTCCTTTTACCATCTGGACGCCCGCAGCAATGGCTGCGGAGGGTTGAGGTCCCGACCACGGGGGGAAATGGAGGAGGACTGGCCAATTTATGTGCCTTCCACCACAGTGATGAATGCTGTGGTGGATGTTTATGTTACATTTTTATTGTGTTTTTGTGTGTGTTCTTTATAATTGTACCGCTGCTGACATATTCATTTCACTTGCACTTATGTGCAATGTGACAAATAAACCGTATTGTATTGTATTGTATTGTATTGTATGGGAAAATGAAGCTTTGTTTTTTTTCTTTCTCTCAATTGCCCGATTAGACCATCGATCAGAAGATTCTGTGGCAATCCTGGTATCACTATATCAGTGACCATTCTTTTGTCTTATCAATCCATCTCCTTCCATCTCTACAACTTGAATTATTTCATGTGCGTAAGGGAATTACAGATGCTGGTTTATACAGAAGTGCTGGAGTAACTCAGCGGATCAGGCAGCATCTCCGGAGAAAAACGATGGGCGACATTTCAGTTCAGGACCCTTCTTCAGACTGAAAGTAGTGAGGCGAGAACTGGTGGTAAGAAAAGGCCAGAACAAAGCAAGACCAGCAACAGATGACTAAGGAAGGGGGAAGCCCATAACGGCCCATTGTTGGCTGGGGAAAAGGAGATAACAAAGGGATACAAGGATGCGAACAGTGGAACTAGTAGGATTACCAGGGTAGAGGAGAGGGGGCGCAATGCAAGTGTTACTTGAAATTGGAGAAATCAACGTTTAACAATAGGTCAGGAAGGCGCGACCGACGTTGCAGCGGCCTCTGCAGTCCCTCTGTCTTTTTATTTTTGTCCCGTTGAATGTATAGTTTGTTGTGGTTTTTATATTGTTTTTAGCTGTGTATATGTTGGGGGTCGGGGGAAACTTTTAAATCTCTTCCCTGTACGGGGCATCCGACCTTTTCCCTGTTGGGTCTCCGTTATCGTTGGGGCCTAGCACCGTGGAGCGGCCTCCAACCGGAATGACCTGGGGGCTCCAGCCGCGGAGCCTGCGGACTCACCATTGCGGAGCTGGCCGGCTTCGGAGCGTGGAGAGCTGTGGTGACGCGCTGCTGCAACCCGACTCCGGAGCTTTGGAGGGTTCAGCTGCAGGCCTGTGGACGGTGACATCAGGAGCTCGTGGGTCCCTGGTGGGACACCACTTTTCGGAGCTCCCGCAACGGCAACTTCTCCCACCCGAGTTGCGGGGTTGAAAACGACCCGGAGCGGGGCCTTACATCGCCTGGCGCGGCTTTAACGGCCGCAGGACTAGCCATCGCCCGCCGGGGGCTTTGACATCGGGAGAAGAAATGGAACACAGGGGAAAGACAAGACTTTGTCTTCCATCACAGTGAGAAGGAGATTCACTGCGATGGATGTTTGTGTAAATTGTGTTGGTTGTGTATCTTGGTTCTTTTCTTGTTGTATGACTGCAGAAACCAAATTTCGTTTGAACTTCTTTTGAGGTTCAAATGACAATAAATAAATTGTATTGTATTGTTTTGTATTGTTCATGCCGCTGGGTCATAAGTTGCCCAAGGGAAATATCAGGTGGTGTTACCCCAATTTGCATGTGGCCTCA
This sequence comes from Amblyraja radiata, assembly GCF_010909765.2. Classification (NCBI taxonomy): domain Eukaryota; kingdom Metazoa; phylum Chordata; class Chondrichthyes; order Rajiformes; family Rajidae; genus Amblyraja; species Amblyraja radiata. The sequence goes on from NC_045989.1 coordinate 3,327,970, forward strand.
CTCTGACAGTGGAGGAGACCCAAGGCAGAAAGGTCAATGTGGAATGGGAAAGAGAGTTGGGAAAATGTTTGGAAACCAGGAGATCGCGTAGGCCAGGATGGACTGAGCATAGGAGTTGAGTGAAACGGTTGCCCAGTCTGCACTGGGTCTCGCCGATATATAGGAGACCATACCAAGAACAGCAGATATAGTAGATGAGGTTGGAGGAGGTGCAAGTAAACCTCTGCCTCACCTGAAAGGACCGTCTTCCCTTATTTCTTTCTTCCCCAATTCCAATTCCAATGAAGACCCTTGACCTGAAATGTTGATGTTTTTTTCCACAGATGCTGAGTGGTTGTAGCATTGTCTGTTTTTACATCAGATTTACAGGTTTTCATCTGCTAGGTCTTCATTGCCTCATTACATCAACTTTCCCCAGATTTCAGACAACGTTCTTGTCTATCCATTCTACCTGGGCTGTACTACTCTGTAGCTAACTCGTGCAACCATTGCATTGGAGATATCAACCATCTCCAAACCCTGGCATTCCTTCATAAGTTCATGTCATAGGAACAGAAATATGCTATTCGGCCCATCAAGTCTACTCCACCATTCAATCATGGCTGAACTATCTTTCCCTCTTAACCCCATTCTCCTGTTTTCTTTCCATAACCCCTGACACCCGTACTAATCAAGAATCTATCTGTCTGCCTTAAAAATATTAATTGACTTGGCATCCACAGCCTTTTGTGGCAATCAATTCCACAGATTCACCACCCTCTCACTAAAGAAATTACTACTCATCTCCTTCCTAAAGGAACGTCCGTTAATCCTGAGGCTATGCCCTCTGTCTAGCCTCCTTCTGTCACCGTGACCTGTCCCTCTCAGGTTCCCAATATCTATAAGAAAAGTCCTGTTCGACCATAAGCCACATCCACCATCTCAACCCAGATCATGCCCAGTTTGGCTTCTCCCAAAGCACATGAGACCATTTCATTGAATTAATGCTCAGTTTTTATGGTTATGTTCCCTCGACTGTGGAAACACAACTCACACTTTCCAGACCAATGTGCAATGATGTTACGTGATTTAGTTTAGTTTAGAGATACAACGCGGAAACAGGCCCTTCGGCCCACCGAGTCCGCATCGACCCGCGATCCCTGCACACTTACACTATCCTACACACACTGGGGACAATTTACAATTTTACCAAAGCCAATTAACCTACAAACTGTACGTCTTTATTGTGTGGGAGGAAACCAAAGATCTCGGAGGAGAAAACACATGCAGGTCAAGGGGAGAACGTACAAACTCCCGTAGTCTGGACCGAACCTGGGTCTCTGGCCCCGTATGGCAGCAACTCTACCTGTAAGCAACTATGCTACCCAATCAAATGACTTCTCAATCTTAAATCAAAGTAATTCTGCGGACTGTGACTGAGTCCTCTATTCGGATTCTCTCTGTACTTTTCACATGTACAAACTTGATCTCACCTGATTACCACAGCGCAGTTAAAGTACATAAGTTAAAAATACTCGAGGTTTGAGCATTATTCCTCAGCACTATTCTACAATTGCCCTGGTCTCACACTTGCCACGATTACGCACTGATTTGTTCTTTCTTAAGAAGATACACACAAAATGCTGGAGTAACTCAGCGGGGCAGGCGGCATCTCTGGATAGAAGGAATGGGTAATGTTTCGGGTCGTGACCCTTCTTCAGACAGAGAGTCAGGGAAGAGGGAAACGAGAGGTATGGAAGGGTCAGGTGTGAAAACCGATAGATCAAAGGGGAAGAAGTTTAAGGAAAATGTAGAATTTTATTTTTGAGGGGAAGCTGACAACGAGGCATACAATGTAAAATTTAATCAGGAGGACAATCAGACTGGTCGGAGAATTAGGATGGGGAGGGATGGAGAGAGAGGGAAAGCAAGGGTTACTTGAAGTTAGAGAATGGATTATTTTAGCCAGCATAATGGTCTATTTGGATTCAGATTGTTTTTCATCACTTTGAATTTGTGCTAAAATGTATAGTGGGATTCATTCAAGCAGAGGCTTTTCATTTTTGGCTGAAGTTTTATTTGTAAATCTGACTTGTTAATGACATTGTTTTATACTCCAAGGATTCATTGTGGGGAACTATATCTTCTTTGCCCGGGAAATTCAAACAATTTGCATTATGTTTGATTCAGGCATAGCAGACAGTGCAGCAGAGAAAGGGAATGTAAGGGCCTGTCCCACGTACGCGTCCTTGGCTCGCAAATTACGCGACCTTGTGGTCGCTTGAGGCGCATGGGCATCATGTGGCCGCGCGGGGCCGGTCCCACTCAGAAGCATGGAGGGATATGGAGTTGTGCGGGGCTGGTCCCGACATCGCGCGGGGCTCCGAAATTCTTGTAGTGAATGAAATCTTCGCGCTCCAACGGCCTGTAACTGACGGCCAAAGTGGGACAGGCCCAAGACACTGGCGCGACGCAACGTCTCACCTCCAACATCAGCAAAAGCGGGCAAACGATCGCCGAACTCAGCCTGGAACTCACGGCTGTTGCGGTCCAGATCCGCCCCCACTTCTACTCCCAGAGCAGGGCCAAGAAAATTGAAGATGGACACAAAATGCAGGAGTAACTCAGCGGGACCGACACTGAAGAAGAGTGTCGACCCGAAACGTCACCCATTGCTTCTCTCCAGAGATGCTGCCGGTCCCGCTGAGTTACTCCAGCTTTGTGTCCATCTTCAAATGACGTCACACGCTCCAGACGGCAGTGCATACGCATGTAATCGCATCCGACCTTTGCTCGATCGTCTCGGCTCAACGCAACCACGAGGTCATGTAATTTGCATGCCAAGGACACGTAAGTGGGACAGGCCCTGAAAGGTACACAGATGTCTCCTCATCACTCTAATTTCCTTTCGACAGTCCACTCAGTTACTTGGAGTAAACAAATGAAATCGCAAATTAACTTGCGTTCCTACTCGCAGGTGCGAACACACTTTAATACATTTCAATTTCCCTAATGAATTAGCTATTGGAGTCGGGCTCCACACTCACTCTTGCATATTAATCAATTAAATCATTTTCAGAATTTTCATAATTGTGTGAAAGGTTACTAATTAATTATCCAAACTGGTAGACCACAGATGTACAAATAGCTTAACACCAGAAATGCAAAACCAGCAATTACAAATCCTTTCACACATTTTTAAATAATATTGGAAGATTCGCACCCTCAGGCTTCGAATCCAAGAATGTACGAATCACACTGAGCCAATGAATGATTGTAGCCGTTACCAGATGTTATCAGAGATGCCTCAATGCAAGATTTGCTGATGGCGGTGTGAGATGTGAGGCAGAGGTGTTCCTTATTTGAGTCCTTGAGGGACTCCTGCTCTTCACGTTGTGTTCATCACACACACCTACGCACCAAATATTGTACCTTTGCCACATTCTCCAAATACTATCTCATCTCTGCAGGAATTGATTGATTGATTGATTGATTCATTCATTGATGATCGATCGATCGATTGACTGACAGGATTGAACAAGGGTCTCTGGCACAGTGAGGCACCAGCTCCACCAGCTATGCCACTGTGCTGCCCTAATGCCCCTAATGGGGAAACCATAATTCAGGGTGAGAGGGTTCGTTCATTCGTTTGTCCATCGGCAGTGGAATTCCCCTTTTGTTACCAGTGTCAAACGTGCAAAAGGCATCAGCCTATGCATACATCCCAATGATGTTCCACTGAACCAAATGTCCAGGATGAGTAAAGTGGCGCACGGTGCCACACCGGTAGAGTTGCTGCCTCACAGCCCCAGAGATCCGGGTTCGATCCAGACTATGAGTGCTGTCTGCACGGAGTTTGTACGTACTCCCTGTGACGTTCTCCTCCCACGCTCCAAAGACGTACAGGTTTGTACAGGCTTGGTATAAATGTAAATTGCCTCTAGTGTGTGTAGGATAGTGTTAATGTGTGGGGATCGCTGGTCGGCGTGGACTCTGTGGGCCGAAGGGCCAGTTTCCGCGCAGTATCTCTAAAGTTAAAGGTACGACGGCAGACCAAGAGGTGAGCACTGGTAACCTGGGATTAAATTGATCCTCATAATTTATTAACAACTGTAGTGATATATTTTGGACAAAATATATAAACAAGCACTAAATGTGCTAATAAGACAAACCTTCGGAATGTTTAGCAGACAAATTTGGTGCAACTTGCTGACCACTACAAAGTGAGGAGCAGAAACAGACTTGGATGCTGATACGATGTGATTTTCATCCAGAGCCCGTGGACTCCACACATCCATTTCCACTGGCGATATGTGAAGTGCTCTTGTTGGCACACTGCAAACACACTGCAGGGCTCGAAGGGCAGAATGCACAGACTGCCAGAGGCTCTGGAGGATGAAGAATCCCCTCTACCAGCATGTATAAGGTCACCACTTCAATTTTCTCACCTCGTTCCTTTTAAAGTGCCGAACCAGGCCCTTTGGCTCACCGAGTCCACACCGCCCAGCGATCCACGTACACTAACATCATCCTACACACACTAGACACAATTTACAATTTTTGGCCCATTCAGTCCTCACCGATGATCAATCACCCGTTCACACTAGGTCTGTTTTATCCCATTTTCTCATCCACTTCCTCCTCACTAGGGGCATTTACAGAGGCCAATTAACCTACAAGCCCACTCGTCTTTTGTGATGTGGGAGGTAACCGAAGCACCTCGCGGTCACAGGGAGAACAAGCAAATTCCACACAAACAGCGCAGAGGTCAGGATCGAACCTGGGTCTCTGGTTCAGTGAGGCAGCAGTTCGGTTCAGTTCATTGTCACGTGTACCGAGGTACAGTGAAAAGCTTTTGTTGCGAGCTATCCAGTCAGAGGAAAGGCAATGCATGATTACAATTGAGCCATTTACAGATACATGATAAGGAAATAACATTTAGTGCAATGTAAACCCAGCAAAGGATAGTCCGAGGGTCACCAATGAGGTAGATAGTTCAGCACTGCTCTCTGGTTGTGGTAGGATGATTCAGTTGTCTGATAACAGCTGGGAAGAAACTGTCCCTGAATCTGGAGGTAGACAAAAAAGCTGGGGAAACTCAGCGGGTGAGGCAGCATCTATGGAGCGAAGGAATAGGCGACGTTTCAGGTCGAGACCCTTCTTCAATTTGGAAGTGTGCTTTTTCGCACTTCAGCTCCATCACCTTCAGCATTGAGACTTATGGAATGCAGAGGATTCTGGAGAAGATTTCCTCTGGTCTATGTTTCTATGTTTATATGTTTCTATGTCTGTGTCGCAGTAAAATAGCATACCTGTTGTGGAGATTTCTAACAAATGCTGTTTAGACCAACAAAGTTAAAACCTTATTAGCAGCAGAGAGAGGGACGTGTACAATAATTCCAAGATAGCTGAGGTCTTCAAGAGTCTCTTGGATGGCTGAGATGTATCCCATGCTACATCGTGCATGGATGAGTTGGGCCGGAAGGCCTGTTTCTGTGCTGTATACCTCTATGACTGCATTACAAGTCTGGCTGATGGTCTGTACAAATTGCCACTTTAGTTAGAATGTTACTGCTTAATAGGGACAGGAATGAGGCATTTTGCTGCTTATCTTTGCACTGTTCATTTCCCGTAACCTTTGATTCCCTGTGTTCCAACAATCTGTCTCTCTTGTCCTTGAGTATGTTCATTGAGTAGAGATTGCAAAGGGCAGTGGATCTCTGGAATTCCCTACCACGGAGTGTTATGAAGGCTGTATCATTGGGGTATTTAAAGTAGGAGGCAGATACATTCATCAACCCCCAACCAGGGACTTAAAGCGAATGTGGAACATCGAGGCGTTTGTGGTCTTTGCTGGACACCAACGTTTGAGAGCTCCACTGCGGGGAGGCTACGGGACTCCAACATCGCGGAGCCCGTGATCCCTTTGCCCGGCATTGACCTCGGAGCTCCAACCGTGGGTGCTTGCAGACTAAACATCACAGAGCTCGCGGTCTCTGGTCAGGGATCAACATCGGGAACTCCAAGCCGCAGGAGCCGATGGGAGAGTTTCGATCGCCCCGATGGTGGAGTTTCGACCACCGTGACGTGGGAGCTTCGACTGCCGGCTGCAGAAGCATCGACCGCCCTGACGGATGGTTTAACTACCCCGACCTCGGGAGAATAAAGAGGAAGATGATTGGACTTTTTTCCCTTCCATCACAGTGAGGAATGTGGGGAATCCACTGTGGTGGATGTTTATGTTAACTTTTATGTAGTTGTGTGTCTTGTCGCTTTTATTTCTCGTACGGCTGTATGGTAATTTGCAGATCACTGGACCTTACTTGGTGCATGTGACAAAAAAATACCTTTGAAACCTTTGGACTGGCACAGAAGTGGCGATGGAACCCGGGCAGTTCAGCCATGATCATATTGAACATGGGGCAGGTTTGAGGGGCCGAGTGGCCTTCCCCTGCTATTTGTGTTCTTGCACATCCACGTCTACCCGTTTTTGGTTGAGAAATCCAAAGATTCGCAAGTCTTTAGCAAAATAGAAATTCCTCCATGTCTCATTCTTAATTGGGGCAATTATTATCTTGTGTTTCTGGCTTTGAGTACCTGGGGGGTAGATGCTCTCACCGTATCTCCTTTACTAATCTCTCCCACCACCCTCAGGGTCCTATGAACAAGGATTTACAGCTTGCATTAGAGTGGTTATCCATGGACCTATTAAACAGTGGAGCACTGTTTAAATCTCCTGCAAGAAGCATCCCCTGAACCAATTAGTTCGGTGTAGAACTCAATGACGACCGAAATAAGGCTCATGTCAATTACAGATTGAATTTACAAATTTTGAATTTCATTCTGAAAATATCTTGGCATTTGTGGGTGATATTAAATATGGGAGGCACAGCTACAGAACTGCCAATGACAAAAACAGTTATGTCAAGAGCCAAGAGTGTTTTATTGTCATATGTCCCAGATAGAACAATGACATTTTCACTTGAAGCAGCACAACAGAATATGTAAACGTAGTACACTGTAAACAATATAATAACAAAAAAATAGTGTCTGTGTTTAATAGCGCTACATATATGTATGCACACACACAAATAAATGCACACACACACACATTGTATATATACATGCACACACACACAAATAGACCCACACACATATATATATATACACTAGACCAAGGGGGACCCATTGGGGGAGAGAGAGGAAGAGAGAGAGAGGGGGGGAGAGAATGGGGAGGGGGAGAGACCCGAGCCGAGGCACAAGCAGGCGCAAAGTCTTAGTCTTAGTCTTAAGCTAAAATCGTTGGCCGGCTAAGGGGGGCAGCAAATCGCGGGTGGGGGGCAGCAGCTTGCAGGGGGGGCTGCAGCTCATGATGGGGGGGGGGGCGGCAGCTCGCGGGGGGGCTGCAACTGGCGGGGGTGGCAGGTCACGGGGTGCGGCAGTGTGCGTCGACCAAAGCTCTCAGGAACTCTCGGATACAGGGCCCAAGCCAAGGCACGAGCAGGTGAACGTCTTCAGCCAACGGCAACTTTTGAACAATGGGGGTGGAGGGAGGGGTGGGAGGTAACGTCAGTAACCTCAGTAACGTCAGACAGCAGAAAGTTCCATTGCCACGTCATCAGCAAAAAAAACAGAAAAACAGGCGATTCGAATTGAAATGTTGGATCGGATTTGTGAACGTTTTTATTAATAACTAACACAGGAAATGTTCAGATAAGGCGATTTTTGAATCGGGGTAAATCTCTACCAGAATATGTAAACATTTTCACATTCACGCGTCGTTTTTTCGAGTAGATGTGATCACACACAATCAAATAAATACACACATCCAGAGTTTTATAGTTATAATAAGGATGAGTCGAGAATAAGTCAAGAAATAAAGCATAAAATGTTCAGTGAAGGTGTTCTCGGCCACGTGGGGTAAAATGTCAATCGGAATATGTAAGGATGTTATCGCGTAGTGTTTTTACGAAGATGTAAAGACAACCACATGTACACACACATATACACATATACACACATACAAGATCAGAGTTTGAGTATATATATGATGTTATGATATGATATAGGTTCAAAAACAGTGCAAATATCAGACTAAAACAATGCACCTGTGTATATACTGTAGTCAATGTCATTCAGTTTATTTGAGGTTGTTGAGTTTAATAGCCTCAAAGATCGAAACAAAATTCTGGAGTAACTCAGAAGAACAGGCAGCATCTCTGGAGAGAAGGAATGGGTGATGTTTCTGGTCGAGACCCTTCTAAACGTCACCCATTCCTTCTCTCCAGATAAGCTGCCTGTCCCGCTGAGTTACTCCAGCATCTGCAGTTCTTTCCTACACATGTTTAATAGCCTGATGGCTGTGGGGAAGAAGCTGTTCCTGAACCTGGACGTTACAATTTTCAGGTTCCGATATCTTCTTCCTGATGGCAGGAGTAAAATGGTTATGTGGCCAAGATGGTATGGGTTTCTGATGATGCTGGCTGCCGTTTTGAGGCAGAAACTCCAGTAAATCCCTTCGATGGTGGGGAGGTCAGACTTGTGATGACTGGGTAGTGTTCACCACTTTGCAGTCTTCTTCAGTCCTGGGCGTTCAAGTTGCCGAACCAGGCGGCGATGTGCAGATGTGACATTGTTCTGACTGCATACTCTGGAACAAGCCGTCAAACAGAGGTGGTTGCTAATCGGTGAGGAAATACAAAAGCTGTTTTCTCTCATGCAACAAGTTCATAATAAAAACCTCATTCGTTGTAACGGTTATTGTTTCAGTGGGAAATCAAGTTCAAGTTCAAGAGTTCAAGAGACATTTATTCGCACATGCACCAATTGGTACAGTGAGATTTGAATTACCATACAGCCATACGAATAAAAGGACATAATACACGATAGAATTTAACATGAACATTACCACACAGCAGAACCAACGTTTCCCACTGTGAGGGAAGGCAATAAAGTTCAGTCCTCTTCCTCTTTGTTCACCCGTGGTCGGGGCCTTCAGGCCCTCGCGCCGGGATGATCGGAGCTCCGGTGTCGGAACGGAGAACACTCTTGAGTTTCCGAATCGGCCATTTCCTACTGGAGACCGCTGCTCCCGAAGTCCATAGGCCGAGCTGGGTGGATATTCAATGCTGGTGACCGCTGACAAGAGGTCCCAGGACTCCACGATGTTAAAGTCAGCACCGCTGGAAGATCCACTAACCACAGATCCACAGTGTTGATCACCCGGCTGCACACGGCGATCCCCGGTAGGAATCGCCCGCTCGGCGATGGTAACTCTGGCCTGTCTCCGGCAGGAAAGGCTGCGCCAATGCAGATGGAAGGCCACGAGGAGGGGGCGAAGATGCGACTCGGAGAAAAGACGCATCCTTAACCAGATAGTGACTGAGAAGAAGGCTCAAGAGACAAGATTAAATCTCCCAGTAAACTTCTCAGAATTTTGATCGTGGGATTGTATGACGTTACTAGACCAAATGGGACCCATTGGGTCCCTGTCACACGGGAGGCCTGGTCCCCCAACACAATGACCTCGCCATCCCGCCTACTACCCCTATTCTCCTCCATTGCCCCTCAACCCGCAGAACTCCCGTCCCCTGCTCTTCACCCTCCCTCGTGTTTCCCCTCTCCACCTCCCCTCCCCCACTGCCTCCATCACCGCTCCCACCTTCTACTTTCCCCTACCCTCAGTCAAATGAAAATCATTATTTTTTTTTAAATGAAACCTGCGCCCTATTCCCCCCCCCCCCCCCCCCCTTTACTGAATGCCCTCAAAATGAAAATGACTATTTTTTTTTGTAAATGAAACCTCCCCCCAAGAATTCGATTAAAACTGAGGGTTTCTTTAATCGTGAATTTTTTTAAATGTAAATGAGATTTGCGATCCCATTGTGACATCATTGTGAGTGAAAACGGAATAATTTGAATAAAACTGACTTTTTTTAAAAGAGCAATTATTTATATAAATGAGATTCAGGATCCCATTATGACAACATACACAGCTAACGGCCAGTGCAGATCCAAGTGATTTTTGTCAAAGTGGTTTTGGTACAGTTTAAAATATGAATAACGTAAAATATACCATCAATCTGAACGAAGCGATACAGGACACCACAAGACAATGCTGAATAAGATGGGCTAAACATTGTAGCACCACTGTGTACCATTTGGTGACATTTCAGGATCACACTCATCACAGAAACGCACACAGACAAACAAACAAACAAGATGAGAGTTTTGGTAATATACGCGACTAAGTGGGACCTGCTGGGTCCCAGTCACACGGGAGGCCTGGTCCCCCAACGCAAGCCATTCCTCAATGGGGGTGGGGTGGGGGAAGGGGGGGTGGGGGAAGGGTGGGTAGGGGAAGGGGGTGGGGGAAGGTGGAAGGGTGTGTGTGGGGGAGGGGGAAGGGGAGGTGGTTGCAACAGACGCACCTCGCACTCTGCTCACCCCGCACCTTCAGATTTCGGCCTCACGCAGTAGCTCCCGGTCCCACTCCGACTTCACTCAGAGGCTTCCAGTTCAACTTAACACGCTGCTCATGGACTCAGCCCTGTCTCCGGGGATTTATTCTCTGCCGATGCTGGAAGGGGCGTTACCTTCATGGTGACTGGCAGGCGCGAAGACCAATCTGCTGATCTCACGATTTTTTTAACCTTCATACCTTTTCTAATATTTCACAGATCGGAACAAAACTTGGTGCGCTTGGAGCAGAGGAGAACGCTGACTAGGATGGCAACAATTCCTAGCAATATACGCTACCGTTTTTGTGCAAATTAAAAAAACGCAAACCGGAAGTGGTCAAGATGAGAGTTTTAGTAATAGTACTAGACTAAGTGGGGCCCGATGGGTCCCATGTTCACACAGGAGGGCTGGTCCCCCAGTGCAATATTCCACCTCTCCACCAATTCCAATATTGCTGGCCATTGGGGAGGGGGGTGGATGGGGGGGGGGCTTTCTGGAGCACTAGTATGGGTGTTGAGGGACAAAGGGACTGGTTTCCAGAGGGCTAGTATGGACATTGTGGGCCGAATGGAGTATTGGGCTGGCACTTCAGTCACTCAGGCCTGGTGGGCTGGCAGCTCAGTCACTCAGGCCTGGTGGGCTGGCAGCTCAGAAACTGCCATAAATTCTGCCCAAAACAGGTGAGAGACTGTGAGAGAGAAGAGGGAGAGGGTGGAGAATCAATTTTAGACATTTTTCATCTTTTTCTGCAGATCACAGCAATGAAGGTCTATCCTGGCCTGGATCTCACAGGGAGCAAAGGAAGGGAGAGAGAAAAATACTTCCAGGGGGGAATACTTACTGATGGGCCAAAGGGACTTCTGGGCTAGTACAGGCTTAATGGGCCGAAGGGACCCGAAACGCCACCTATTCTTTCTCTCCGGGTATGCTGTGTGACCCGCTGAGTTGCTCCAGCTTTTTGTGGCCATTCATCTCATGTAGATGTAAACTGAAAAAGGGTCTTTGCCCCAGTCTGTGGCCCTGCAGACTCCACCTCTGCTCTGCCTCCTCATTAAGGTTCTCATTCAGATTCATCGTGGCGGGAAATGGAACAAACTTCAAATTACTTCCTCATTTCATGGGGTTTTGCACTACGTTGCTTGTTTTAATGACAAACCTTTAATGACAAACTCGTAGCATTAATCAGAAAGCCCTTGAAGGTGATTCACCAACACATCATGGAGACCAGGCAAAGCAGTGCAGTGAATACTAACTGATTGCTGCAACACATAATAAAGACAAAGGACACACACGCACACCTAAATCATCATGTCATGTGATCAAAACTCATCCTCGGATGTAAGCTCGATCAGAATTTACACTCAAGTTTAGTAATTGAAGCATGCAACATAGTGTAAGGGTCATTCTACAGGAGATGAGTTAAACTAAGGCCTGTTGATTTACTCGAAGGGCTTGGCATTACCTGGCAATACTTCACAAAGCATGTGTTGTTCTTCATTTGGCCAGACCACCTTACCTTCATAAGTTCATGTTCCTAAGTGATAGGAGCAGAAATAGGCCATTCGGCCCAACAAGTCCACCACCATTCAATCATGGCTGATCTATCTTTCCCTCTTAACCCAATTCTCCTGCCTCTCCCCATAGCCCCTGTCACCCATACTAATCAAGAATCTATCTATCTCTGCCTTAAAACTATCCATTGACTTGGCCTCCACAGCCTTCTTGGTCCTTGGTTTCATGGTCCTCCAAAATATTCCAAATGGATTAATTGGAATGGAATAAAATAATTAATAATATTAATATAATATCAATGGGGGTGGTTAGTGTGTGTGTGTGTGTGTGTGTGTGTGTGTGTGTGTGTGTGTGTGTGTGTGTGTGTGTGTGTGTGTGTGTGTGTGTGTGTGTGTGTGTGTGTGTGTGTGTGTGTGTGTGTGTGTGTGTGGTGGTTAGTGTGTGTGTGTGAGAGATTGGTTAGTGTGCGTGGTTAGTCCGCGCATTGGGGGAACAGACCCAACGGGTCTGCACTTGGTCTAGTGTCCTTAAATTCTGAGGGGACCTGCAGTAAAGCGCAACATTCTCCAGGAGATGAGTTGTCGATTTACTCTAATGGCTTGGGCCAATATAAAAGGTTCCCTGGTAATACTTAACAAAACATATGTAGTTCTTCTTTTGACCAGGCCACCTCACCTGATGCCACCAAGAACATATTACCCACTTGACCATCTAAGTACCATTTGTTTGTTTAGATTTAGCATTAGGTTTAGGTGTGTAATAGTAGTGAAGTACAGTGAACAGCTTTGCTTCGCAAGCACTCCAATCAAATCAATAATACTAGACGAAAATACAATAAAGCCAAACTCAAGTACAATAGGTAGAACAAACGGAATGAAACAGGGTGCAGAATACAGTTGTCAGCATTGTGGTGCACCAGTTCCAGAGACAAAGTCCAATGTCCGCAATGGGGTAGAGGTGAATCAAACAGCACCCTAACTTACGGAAGGGCAGTTCAGAAACCTGATAACAGAAAGGAAGCTGTTCCTGAGTCTGGTGGTGCTTCTTTCAAGCTTCTGTATCTTTTGCCTGAGGAGTTGGATAAATTGAAGGAAGTAACTGCATAGTGTCATAGAGTGATACAGTGTGGAAACAGGCCCTTCGGACCAACTTGCCCACACCGGCCAACATGTCCCACCTACACTAGTCCCACTTACCTGCGCTTGATCCATATCCCACCAAACCTGTCCTATCCATGTACCTGTCTAACTGTTTCTTAAACTATGGGATAGTCCCAGCCTCAACTACCTCCTCTGGCAGCTTGTTCCATACACCCACTACCCTTTGTGTAAAAGTGCAACTGCAGATGCTGGTTTAAGCCAAAGATAGACACAAAAAGATGGAGCAACTCAGCGGGACAGGCAGCATCTCTGGATAGAAGGAATGAATGAAATTTCGGGTCGAGACCCTTCTTCAGACTCCAGGTTGGATAAGTCTTTGATTATGTTGGCTGCTTTTCCAAGGCAGCGTGAAATGCAGATGGATCAATGGTGGGGAATCCGGTTTGTGTGATGGACTATGCTACTTCCACAACTCCATGCAATTATTTGCAGTCTTGGGCAGAGCTGTTCCCAACCCAAACTGTGATGCAAGCTGAAGATAGACACAAAAAACTGGAGTAACTCAGCAGGTCAAGCAGCATCTCTGGAGAAAAGGAATAGGTGATGTTTCGGGTTGAGATCCTTCTTCTGACAGCAAGCTTTGTATGGTGGGTTACACTGCGTGCAGGAGAGCTGAAACTTCGATCTACAAATCCTGGCAAAACCTGCAGGCAGTCGATTTCTTCATTATTGCCGTGCGATATTGCCACAATTATTAGATATCTCCAATTTCTATTAAGACGCTGGTGAATTACCTTCATGAATCACTGCTGTTCATTTGGTTTAGTGGTAGGGAGGGAGCTTCTGAACTAAGTGGCGGCATGGTTGCTTCCTTACCGCGCCAGAGACCTGGGCACGATCTTGACTACGGGTGCTGTGTGTACAGAGTTTGTACGTTCTCCCTGTGACCTGCGCGGGTTTTCTCCGGGTGCTCCAGTTTCCTGTGTAGGATAGTGTTAAAGGACTGTCCCACTTTCACGACCTAATTCACGACCTCTGCCGAGTTTGTCCTTGACTCATACTCGCAGTATGGTCGTCACGAGGTCGTAGGAGGTCATAGAATCAGAATCAGAATCAGATTTTATTCGCCAAGTATGTTTTGCCACAAACGAGGAATTTCACTGGCCAGGTCAGTCATACAATTAAAAGCAACAGAATCAAAAACACATTTTAACATAAACATCCACCACAGTGACTCCTACACATTCCTCACTACAATAAAGTTCAAGTCCTTCCCTTGTGTTCTTCCTTGGTCGGGGGCCTCGTTGACGGTCTTGACTCCTGTAGCCGGCGGCGTTCGGGCCCTCCGCGTTGAGGCGTTCAGCTTCCGCATTGGGGCTGAACGAACCTTCTGCGGCGTTTCAACTCCCGACTAGCCTCTCCTGAGACTGCGAGCCCTTGATGGTAAGTCCGCAGGCCGCGGTGGAAGCGATCCCAGGCAAGGGGTCCGCTCTGATGGTAAGTCCGTGCCCCAGCTCCATCGATGGCAGGCCGCAGAGCCCAGAGAATGTGATCCGAAAATTGATCACATCTCCGGGAAAGTATGAACCTGAAAAAAAAGTTTTCCCCTTCCCCCCCTTCCCCCCTTCCCCCCCTTCCCCCCCTTCCCCCCTTCCCCCCATTCCCCCCCCTTCCCCCCCTTCCCCCCTCCCCTCCCCACCCCACACATTAAACAAACCGAAGTACATTAAAAAAAAACATTTAAAAAACGCTAAAAATAACAAAAGGATGAAAAAAACGAACAGACTGCCGGAAGGGCTGCCATCTCCCCCCGTGCCCCTGGTGGAATGAGGAGGTCGTAGGTAGGTCGTAGCAGGCCGTGATGCTAGTCGTAGGTACTTGTGGCATCAAGTAGGTCGGGGCGTTTTTCTAGCATGATGAAAAATGGCCACGAGTAAAAAAGGTCGTGAATTAGGTCGTGAAAGTGGGACAGGCCCTTTAGTGTGTGGGGCTTGCTGGTCATTGCGAACTCGATGAGCCAAGGGCCTGTTACAACTAAAATCTAACAGCAATGTTGTAACAGTGATGTATTTCCCAGTCAGGATATTGAGTGCCTTGGTGGGAAGCCTGCGGGGAAATATTTTCCATCACCCTGTTGCCCTTGCACTTGGTTGTGGAGGTCATGGATTTGGGAGTTATGGACAGACTAGCCTGAGCAACTAGATGCCATGCAGTTAACACACCCAATGCACCAATGGTGCAGAGTGGACATTCTTGAGTCTGGATAACACAAAAGCTACTTCATTGACTGTAATAATCTCTGTTGAACCAGGGAGAAAGGAACACCAACATATAAATATCAATTTTTCCATCTTTTAAGTCTATTTTTACCCACAGTTGTGACAATTAGTTGAGCAGACCATCCTGGAAAACCAGCAGAAGGTGAAAAGCAAGAAGAAGAATCTGAGAAACATTCTTCAATTGAATTTTGCAAACTATAAGGGCAAAAGTTAAACTGTGGGGAATTGTTATTACATAAGTTGTCTAGGCGGAGGGTTCCACAGCCAGGGGTGGTGGGGGGGGGGGGGGGCAGATACAATCGTGATATTTAAGATACTTTCACATAGGCACCTGGGTATGTAGGGAATGGTGGGATCTGGATTATATGAGGCAGCAGGGTGGCACAGCTGTGAGAGTTGCTGTAGCTCCTTGTTCCTACTTGTGAAGATGGACAATTTAGTCAAATAAATGGGCAAGAAGCTGACAAATGTGTGAAAAACTGATGTAACCTACTGTTGAAGGAAGAAAAATAGAGCAAATTATTATTTAACTGGAAACACAAAAAAAATCAGTACCAATAAATAAATTGTAAAACAGAGGTGATAATTAGGAAGGGTTATGTAAGTAAGTTTAAGTAAGTAAGTAAGATTATTGGCCAAGTATTCACATACAAGGAATTTGCCTTAATGCTCCGCCCACAAGTAACAACATGACATACAGTGACAGTTACGAATGACTCAGAAAACACTGAACATTAATAATGATAAAACATTAATGATAAAACACCATTGATCAAGCATGTGAACCAACAAAATACCAGATCAAAGGGAGGCTACAGATTTTTGGCTGTTGAATAGAGCAACTACTTGTGGATAAAAACTGTTTTTATGTCTGGCTGTGGCAGCTTTGACAGTCCAGAGTCTCCTTCCCGAGGGAAGTGATTCAAAGAGTTTGTGGCCAGGGTGAGAGGGGTCAGAGATGATCTTGCCCGCTCGCTTCCTGGCCCTTGCAGTGCACAGTTCATCAATGGCGTGAAGGTTGCAGCCAATAACCTTCTCTGCTGATCGGATGATTCGCTGCAGCCTCCAGGTGTCGTGCTTGGTGGCTGAGCCAAACCAGACCATGATGGAGAAGGTGAGTATGGAATGCAGGCTTTTCATGTCCGAGGCTTGGAGTCTACAGGAGGGAAGTTTTGTTCCCCTATTGTAGTGGGCTGGAATGGCCGCAGCTGGAGAACTACATATGGTTTAGTTTAGTTTACCTTAGTTTAGTTTAGAGCCCGCACCGACAAGCGATCCCTGCACGCTAACACTATCCTACGCACACTAGGGCAATTTGCAATGATACCAAGCCAGTTTGTACCTGTATGTCATTGGATGTGGGAGGAATCCGGGGCACCCGGAGAAAACCCACACAGGTCACGGGAAGAATGTACAAACTCCATGCCGCCACTCCTGGTTCACCGTGAGCACAGCAGTGCCCCTCCCTCACGGAGTGTCCGTCCTGTCTTGCGAGTGCATTGTGACGTCACTCGTTGTTTTTTTTCTTGAAATGGGTGAGTTTTTGGTGTTGGCTGTTTTTTAAATTTAAAGGATTAATAACTTTGGAATTATAGATGGGAATGCGACGGGAAGATGTTTATCGCCACGACGGGGAAAATGTGAGTCGGATGTGTGAAAATGGGAAGGCTGTGGCCTAGCGTTTGGAAGAAGAGAGGAAAAACAGATTGACACATCATGGCCACATTGTCGGCACAAACAAGAGTTTTAGTTATATAGAGATATATTTGCATTGGTGTCAGTAAACTAGATTAATCCTTGAGATGAGGGGATTGATATCTGATGAAATGTTGCGCTCGGTGCACCCATATTCAATGAGGTTTATAAGATTAGGTGGTGATCTTATTGAAAGATTCTGAGGCGAGCTAATGTGGTGGTTGCTGAGAGAAGATTGTGGAGTTATCTAGAAGTCATGGGAATAGTTTTCTCAGAAGCGGATTACCCACTTATGACAGAAATGAGAAGGAATATCTTCTTTTGGAAGGTTTAAACTGAAGTAAATGTAATTTTTGAAAAACAATGTAACTATTCCTTCTCTCCAGAGATGCTGCCTGATCTTCTGAGTTACTCCAGCATTTTGAGTATACAATGGGGTGGAAGATTGCAACCTTCATGTGGTCCGCCCTGTTTCGACTAATGCGATCAACTCGACGTGCACAAACGGAAGATCAAATAGAACAAGTTATCCAACAACTTTAGGCTGTGCACGCCACACGAAAGAAGAAGAGTCTACCATCACCTTTACTTCCTCATGCACAGACCTGGAATTCCTACTGAAATGAGTGGAATCTCGGATCCCAAACCAACAAGTTCTCACAAGGCATAAAATCAGAGCAATAATTCTCCAGGATTGAGCTAAGTTTAATTTAGAGCTACATCATGGAAACAGGCTCTTTGGTCCAACAAGTCCACGCTGACCATCGGTCACCTATTCACACTAGTTCTTTGTCACTAGTCTGAGGAAGGGTCCCAGCCAGAAGCGCCACCTGTCCTTTTTCTCCAGGGATGCTGCCTGACCCGCTGAGTTACTCTCGCACTTTGTGTCTGTCTTCTAGTTATATGTTATTCCACTTTCACATACACTCCCTACCCACTAGGGACAATTTACAGAGGGCCAATTAACCTACAAACCCACATGGCCTTGAGATGTGGGAGGAAAGCAGAGCACCCGGAGAAAAAACCCTCGCAGTCACAGGAGAACGTGCAAACTCCACACAAAGAGCAGCCCAGGTCAGGATCGAAGCCGGGTTTCTATGAGGCAGCAGCTCTACCAGCTGTGCTACCTTAGAGAATCCTTAGGGAGTTTGAGAATCCCTGCAAAACTTTCCTCTGCTTTTGAACTTCACGTGAGAATGGACAAGAGATATGGGACACTCTCACACCCACTCCCACTCATCATGTCTTGGACTTCAATGTTTTTTAAGAAGGAACTGCAGATGCTGGAAAATCGAAGGTAGGCAAAAGTGCTGAAGAAACTCAGCGGGTGCAGCAGCATCTATGGGGCGAAGGAAATAGGCAACGTTTCGGGCCGAAACCCTTTGGGAAGGAAATAGACAACGTTTCGGGCCGAAACTCTTTGGGTTTCGGCCCGAAACGTTGCCTATTTCCTTCGCTCCATAGATGCTGCTGCACCCGCTGAGTTTCTCCAGCACTTTTGTCTATCTTGGACTTCAATGTTCGGTAGTCCAGCCTTTACTCAGATATAAATAAAGGCCTGGTCTCTTGCCCAGAGTAGGGGAATTGAGGCCCAGAGGACATAGGTTCAAGGTGAAAGGGAAAAAATGTAATAGGAATCTGAGGAGTAACCTTTTCACACAAAGGGTGATGGGTGTATGGAGGAGGTAGTTGAGGGACTATCCCAACATTTAAGAAACAGTTAGACAGGTACACAGGACAGGTTTGGAGGAATGAGTATAGAAGTTGGGATGTAATGTTAAAATTGTACAAGGCATTGGTGAGGCCAATTCTGGAGTATGGGGTACAATTTTGGTCGCCTAATTATAGGAAGGATGTCAACAAAATAGAGAGAGTACAGAGGAGATTTACTAGAATGTTGCCTGGGTTTCAGCAACTAAGTTACAGAGAAAGGTTGAACAAGTTAGGGCTTTATTCTTTGGAGCGCAGAAGGTTAAGGGGGGACTTGATAGAGGTCTTTAAAATGATGAGAGGGATAGACAGAGTTGACGTGGATAAGCTTTTCCCACTGAGAGTAGGGAAGATTCAAACAAGGGGACATGACTTGAGAATTAAGGGACAGAAGTTTAGGGGTAACATAAGGGGGAACTGCTTTACTCAGAGAGTGGTGGCTGTGTGGAATGAGCTTCCAGTGAAGGTGGTGGAGGCAGGTTCGTTTTTATCATTTAAAAATAAATTGGATAGTTATATGGACGGGAAAGGAATGGAGGGTTATGGTCTCAGCGCAGGTATAGGCAGCATGGAGTGAATGAGGTGCTTGAGGAGTATAAAGAATGTAAAAAGAATCTTAAGAAAGAAATTAGAAAAGCTAAAAGAAGATATGAGGTTGCTTTGGCAAGTAAGGTGAAAGTAAATCCAAAGGGTTTCTACAGCTATATTAATAGCAAAAGGATAACGAGGGATAAAATTGGTCCATTAGAGAGTCAGAGTGGACAGCTATCTGCAGAGCCAAAAGAGATGGGGGAGATATTGAACAATTTATTTTCTTCGGTATTCACCAAGGAGAAGGATATTGAATTATGTGAGGTAAGGGAAACAAGTAGAGTAGCTATGGAAACTATGAGATTCAAAGAAGAGGAAGTACTGACACTTTTGCGAAATATAAAAGTGGATAAGTCTCCAGGCCCGGACAGGATATTCCCTAGGACATTGAGGGAAGTTAGTGTAGAAATAGCAGGGGCTATGACAGAAATATTTCAAATGTCATTAGAAACAGGAATAGTGCCGGAGGATTGGCGTACTGCGCATGTTGTTCCATTGTTTAAAAAGGGGTCTAAGAGTAAACCTAGCAATTATAGACCTGTTAGTTTGACGTCAGTGGTGGGCAAATTAATGGAAAGGATACTTAGAGATAATATATATAAGCATCTGGATAAACAGGGTCTGATTAGGAACAGTCAACATGGATTTGTGCCTGGAAGGTCGTGTTTGACTAATTTTCTTGAATTTTTTGAAGAGGTTACTCGGGAAATTGATGATGGTAAAGCAGTGGATGTTGTATATATGGACTTCAGTAAGGCCTTTGACAAGGTTCCTCACGGAAGGTTGGTTAAGAAGGTTCAATTGTTGGGTATTAATGGTGGAGTCGCAAGATGGATTCAACAGTGGCTGAATGGGAGATGCCAGAGAGTAATGGTGGATGCTTGTTTGTCAGGTTGGAAGCCAGTGACTAGTGGGGTGCCACAGGGGACTGTGTTGGGTCCACTGTTGTTTGTCATGTACATCAATGATCTGGATGATGGTGTGGTAAATTGGATTAGTAAGTATGCCGATGATACTAAGATAGGAGGGGTTGTGGATAATGAAATAGATTTTCAAAGTCTACAGAGAGATTTATGCCAGTTGGAAGAGTGGGCTGAAAGATGGCAGATGGAGTTTAATGCTGATAAGTGTGAGGTGCTACATCTTGGCAGGACAAATCAAAATAGGAAGTACATGGTAAATGGTAGGGAATTGAAGAATGCAGGTGAACAGAGGGATCTGGGAATAACTGTGCACAGTTCCCTGAAAGTGGAATCTCATGTAGATAGGGTGGTAAAGAAAGCTTTTGGTGTGCTGGCCTTTATAAATCAGAGCATTGAGTATAGAAGTTGGTATGTAATGTTAAATTTGTACAAGGCATTGGTGAGGCCAATTCTGGAGTATGGTGTACAATTTTGGTCGCCTAATTATAGGAAGGACGTCAACAAAATAGAGAGAGTACAGAGGAGATTTACTAGAATGTTGCCTGGGTTTCAGCAACTAAGTTACAGAGAAAGGTTGAACAAGTTAGGGCTTTATTCTTTGGAGCGCAGAAGGTTAAGGGGGGACTTGATAGAGGTCTTTAAAATGATGAGAGGGATAGACAGAGTTGACGTGGATAAGCTTTTCCCACTGAGAGTAGGGAAGATTCAAACAAGGGGACATGACTTGAGAATTAAGGGACAGACGTTTAGGGGTAATATAAGGGGGAACTGCTTTACTCAGAGAGTGGTGGCTGTGTGGAATGAGCTTCCAGTGAAGGTGGTGGAGGCAGGTTCGTTTTTATCATTTAAAAATAAATTGGATAGTTATATGGACGGGAAAGGAATGGAGGGTTATGGTCTG